>NC_092176.1:20211542-20424042 GCF_045791955.1 Oncorhynchus clarkii lewisi
CAGGGCAGGCAGAATGGTCAGGCAGGCGTGTACAGAGTCCAGAACAGGCAAGGGTCAAAACTGTGAGGACTAGTAAAAGAGAATAGAAAAGGCAGGAGCACGGGAAAAACATACTGGTTGACTTGGAACATACAAGACGAACTGGCACAGAGAGACAGGAAACACAAGGAGAAATACCTCAGGGATAACAAGTGACACCTGGAGGGGGTGGAGACAATAACAAGGACAGGTGAATCTGATCAGCGTGTGACAGAGCAACTGCTTGCAAAGCTGTCCAGTACTTAAAAAATATCCTCTCCCGGTTTGCAGAAGAGGATGTCTTCCTTAATTGACCCCCCATAAACGTAACGGGCATATACCAGGAGCTGTGCCAGGCCCGCCACGTCTGTTGACTCATCCAGCTGTAACGCATATAATTCACTGGCTTGTATGCGAAGCAGTAAGAATTTCAAAACATCTCCTGCAATGTCACGGTTGCGTCATGAAACAGTGTTGTTTGATGAAGACATTGTCTGTAGTTTTTTTGGGCTTTTCCCCCCAGCATTGTCCCAGCCATATCCGTGGCAGCAGGAAGAATTAAGTCCTCCACAATAATATGTGGCTTGCCTGTCCGAGCCACTCGGTAGCTCACCATATAAGACACTAGAAGTCAACCGATTAATCGGAATGGCCGATTAATTAGGGCTGATTTCAAGTTTTCATAACAATCGGAAATCTGTATTTTTGGACACCGATTTGGCCGATTTAAAAAAAACACAACATATATATATATATTTTTACACCTTTATTGAATTTGGCAAGTCATTTAAGAACACATTCTTATTTTCAATGACGGCCTAGGAACGGTGGGTTAACTACCTTGTTCAGGGGCAGAACCACAGATTTTTACCTTGTCAGCTCTGTGATTCAAACTTGCAACCTTACAGTTAACTAGTCCAATGCTCTAACCACCTGCCTCTCATTGCACTCCACGAGGAGCCTGCCTGTTACGCGAATGCAGTAAAAAGCCAAGGTAAGTTGCTAGCTAGCATTAAACTTATCTTATAAAAACAATCAATCAATCAATCATAATCACTAGTTAACTACACATGGTTGATGATATTACTCGTTTATGTAGCTTGTTCTGCATTGCATATAATCGATGCGGTGCGCATTCGCGAAAAAGGACTGTCGTTGCTCCAACGTGTACATAACCATAAACATCAATGCCTTTCTTAAAATCAATACACACAAGTATATATTTTTAAACCTGCATATTTAGTTAATATTGCTTGCTAACATGAATTTCTTTTAACTAGGTAAATTGTGTCACTTCTCTTGCAACAGAGTCAGGGTATATGCAGCAGTTTGGGCCGCCTGGCTTGTTGCGAACTGTGTGAAGACTATTTCTAACAAAGACAACCAACTTCGCCAAACAGGGGATGATTTAACAAAAGCGCATTTGCGAAAAAAGCACAATCGTTTTACCTAACCATCAACACCAATGCCTTTCTTAAAATCAATACACAGAAGTATATATTTTTAAACCTGCATAGTCAGGGTAAATGCAACAGTTTGGGCCGCCTGGCTCGTTGCGAACTAATTTGCCAGAATTTTATGTAATTATGACATAACATTGAATGTTGTACAATGTAACAGCAATATTTAGACTTAGGGATGCCACCCGTTAGATAAAATACGGAACGGTTCCGTATTTCACTGAAATAATAAACGTTTTGTTTTTCGAAATGATAGTTTCCGGATTCAACCATATTAATGACCTAAGGCACGTATTTCTGTGTGTTATTATATTATAATTAAGTCTATGATTTGATATTTGATAGAGCAGTCTGACTGAGCGATGATAGGCAGCAGCAGGCTCGTAAGCACTCATTCAAAGAGCACTTTCGTGCGTTTTGCCAGCAGCTCTTCGCTGTGCTTCAAGAATTGAGCTGTTTATGACTTCAAGCCTATCGACTCCCGAGATTAAGTTGGTGTAATCGATGTGAAATGGCTAGCTAGTTAGTGGGGTGCGCGCTAATAGCATTTCAAACGTCACTCGCTCTGAGACTTGGAGTAGTTGTTCCCCTTGCTCTGCAAGGGCCGCGGATTTTGTGGAGCGATGGGTAACGATGCTTCGAGGGTGGCTGTTGTCGATGTGTAGGGGCGAGGATATGGACAGAAGTTATACTGTTACACTGGCAATACTAAAGTGCCTATAAGAACATCCAATAGTCAAAGGTATATGAAATACAAATGGTATAGAGAGAAATAGTCCTATAAATACTATATTAACTACAACCTAAAACCTCTTACCTTGGAATATTGAAGTCTCATGTTAAAAGGAACCACCAGCTTTCATATGTTCTCATGTTCTGAGCAAGGAACTTAAATGTTAGCTTTTTTACATGGCACATATTGCACTTTTACTTTCTTCTCCAACACTTTGTTTTTGCATTATTTAAACCAAATTGAACATGTTTCATTACTTATTTTAGGCTAAATAGATTTTTATTGATATATTATATTAAGTCAAAATAAGTGTTCATTCAGTATTGTTTTAAATGTCATTATTACAAATACATTTAAAAAATTGGCCGATTAATCGGTATCTGCTTTTTTTGGTCCTCCAATAATTGGTATCGCCGTTGAAAAATCATATTCGGTCGACCTCTATAAGACGCTTCTAGACCCTTCTTATTAATAGTATCTGTTGCTTTTATACATGTCTCACTACTCAAAAGTCGTCTTAATTATCGCTCAAAAAACTCCTGTGCCTTATTTTTCAAATTGGCATGTTTTGTTTCTAAATGTCTGCACAAGAGTGAAGGTTTCCTCGAGTTGTGAGATAGTACTTTTGCACATATAACAAACACACTGTGGCTGAGGAAAGGCACTATTCCCAATATAAGTGAACCCGAAATCAATATTCATCATATTTGCGCATCTTCGATGATCCAGCGTCCCTGTCTGTTGTTCGGTGCTTTCCCGGGTTAGGGGCAGTAGGTCTTTGGCTGCATCAGATTCACAACTGTCAGTGTCCATGCTAGCTGAGCTAACAACAAATGTAGAATTACTGATGCCAGCATTGATGTGCTCGTGGAAGCAGAACAACTTGTGTCATCGACAGGTGCAGGAGTTGTACTGCTGGTAGTAGCAGTACTATCAGTAGAGCTGGTATGTGTCTCTATGGACGTGGGGCTTTTTTTTAACCATATATCCATTTTTGAGTAAACTGAATGAGCATCAGCAAAGTTTGGCTACATACGGACAGTTAGTGGAATTCCCGCGAGAGAGTAATGCTTAATGTGATTCGATGTTAATTATTTGACTAGGCTACCTGTATTTGACATTGTGTTGTTATTTCGCTGAACACTAGATGGTTTAATTTCATTTTTGGCAGTGAAACGGGCAAATAACTCACCCAAATGTATAGCCCCGTTGGAAAATCTAAATGGACTGTTTGAAAAGGTGAATCTGTACATAGACAAAGTCAGGTGCCACAGCGGGATCTTGTCCAGGGAGAGGAACCCCCTAGACTGCATTCTGCACATAGTCTACCTTCATTAAGACTTGGGTTTGGCCCAAGTTTGTTGAGCCTGTTGAGCTTGTTTCTCACACAGAAGATACTGTATACAGATGTGTAGCGCTAGGATCCTTTCTCCCTCTGTTAGTTTTAGTCACACCCCTCAGAGACAGTCTAAACCTTAAAAACTTAAACCTTTCAAAGTCCTGTCATCACAATTTCACATTCTGTTCAGGCCCTCGTCAAAATTACAGTAGGCTAAATAAATGTTTTTTTACCTTTGCTGTGTCTGATACTTTCACTCCTGATGCCGCGTTGTATTGCTGTTGCAATGTGTTTTTTTGTTTCCTGCAATCAATATTTAACATTCTAGTACATTTTGATGATGATTTAATTGGAGGTCAGAATGTGATATGTCCACGCTAAAGCTATTTATAAACTGGGCGGTTCGAGCCCTGAATGCTGATTGGCTGAAAGCCGTGGTATATCACAGGTTTGACAAAAAAGTACTTTTTACTGTTCTAATTACATTGGTAACCAGTTTATAATACCAATAAGGCACATTGGGGGCTTGTGGTATATAGACAATACACCGCGGCTAAGGGCTGTATCCAGGAACTCTGCGTCGTGCATAACAACAGCCCTTAGATGTGGTATATTGGCCATATACCACACCTCCTCGTGCCTTATTGCTTAGATACATTTGTATATATTGTGTATATAGTGTATGTGGACACCCCTTCAAATTAGCGGATTTGGCTATTTCAGCCACACCCGTTGCTGACAGGTGTATAAAATCGAGCACACAGCCATGCAATCTCCATAGACAAATATTGGCAGCAGAATGGCCTTAATGAAGAGCTCAGTGACTTCCAAAGTTGCACCGTCATAGGATGCCACCTTTCCAACAAGTCCGTTGGTCAAATTTCTGCCCTACTAGAGCTGCCCTGGTCAACTGTAAGTGCTGTTATTGTGAAGTGGAAACATCTAGAGCAGTGGTTCCCAAACTTTTTATAGTCCCGTACCCCTTCAAATATTCATCTTCGAGCTGAGTAGCACCAGGGTCAGTGCACTCTGTTGTTTTTTTGCCATCATTGTAAGCCTGCCACACACACACTATACAATACATTTATTAAACATAAGAATGAGTGTGAGTTTTTGTCACAATCCGGCTCGTGGGAAGTGACAAAGAGCTCTTATAGGACCAGGGAACAAATAATAATTATTATTATTTTGCTCTTTATTTTTCCATCTTACATATAAAGCCTTATTTGTTCATCAAAAAATTGTGAATAATTCACCACAGGTTAAATAGAAGGGTGTGCTTGAAAGGATGCACATAACTCTGCAATGTTGGGTTGTATTGGAGAGAGTCTCAGTCTTAGATCAATTTCCACACACTGTCTGTGCCTGTATTTAGTTGTCATGCACCTATGTGAGAGAATCCACTCTCACATAGGTACGTGGTTGCAAAAGGCATCAGTGTCTTGACAGCGCAATTTGCCAAGGCAGGATACTCTGAGCGCAGCCCTAACTAGAAATCTGGCAGTGGCTTCTGGTTAAATTAAATTTTCACAGAACCGCTTGTTGCAATTTCCACGAGGCTCTCTTGTTCAGCTATCGGTAAGTGGACTGGAGGCAGGGCATGAAAGGGATAACGAATCCAGTTGTTTGTGTTGTCTGTTTCGGTGTAGTGCTGCTGGTAGTAGCAGTACTATCAGTAGAGCTAGTATGTGTCTCTATGGACGCGGGGCTTTTAAAAAAAAACGTTTGGCTACATACATGACCGTCAGTGGAATTCCCGCGAGAGAGTAACGGTTAATGTGATTGGATGTTAATATTTTGACTAGGCTACCTGTATTGGACATTGTGTTGTTATTTCGCTGAACACTAGATGGATTAATTTTATTTTTGGCAGTGAAACGAGGCTTCTCAGACGAGGAAAAAAAACTCACTCAAATGTATAGCCCCGTTGGAAAATCTAAATGGACTGTTTGAAAAGGTGAATCACATTTTTATTTGGCGTACCCACGACGGCATTGCGTACCCCAGTTTGGGAATAACCGGTCTAGGGAACAACCAAGGCTCAGCCACGAAGTGGTAGGCCACAACCAAGGCTCAGCCACGAAGTGGTAGGCCACACAAGCTCACAGAACGGGACCGGCGAGTGCTGAAGTGTGTAAAAATGATCTGTCTTCATTTGCAACACTCACTATTGAGTTCCAAACTGCCTCTGGCAGCAACGTCCGTGCAGGAACTGTTCGCCAGAAGCTTCATGAAATGGGTTTCCTTGGCCGAGCAGCCTACGCTCACCATGCATAATGCCATGCATCGGCTGAGTGGTGTAAAGCTCGCCACCAATGGACTCTGGAGCAGTGGAAACACATTCTCTGGAGGGATGAATCACGCATTACCATCTGGCAGTCCGACCTACAAATCTTGGTTTGGCGGATGCCAGGAGAACGCTACCTGCCCGAATGCATAGTGCCAACTGTGAAGTTTGGTGGAGGAGGAATAATGGTCTGGGGCTGTTTTTCATTATTCAGGCAAGGCCCCTTAGTTCCAGTGACAGGAAATATTAACGCTACAGCATACAATGACATTCTACTGTAGACAATTCTGTGCTTCCAACTTTGTGGCAACCAGTTTCCTATTTCAGCATGACAATGCCCCCATGCACAAAGTGAGGTCTATACAGAAATGATTTGTCGATTGGTGTGGAAGAATTTGTCTGGCCTGCACAGAGCCCTGACCTCAACCCCATCGAAAACCTTTGGGATGAATTAGAATGCCGACTGCAAGCCAGGCCTAATCGCCCAACATCAGTGCTTGACCTGACTAATGCTCTTGTGGCTGAATGGAAGCAGGTAGTGGAAAGCCTTCCAACAGCTAGTGGAAAGCCTTCCAAGAAGAGTGGAGGCTGTTGTAGCAGCAAAGGAGGGACCAACTCCATATTAATGGCCATGATTTTGGAATGAGATGTTCAATGAGCAGGTGTCCCTATACTTTTGTTCATGTAGTGGACATCTATGTGGGATCTCCAATTTTCCCCTTGTGTACAATTAACCTTCTGTATATATTTAGTTCTATCCCGAAGACATTTTTCCATCTGATTTTTAAAATCATCACACATACACACAGAAGACATTCTGAGTAATCAAGGAGTGTGATAGGAGGCCAGTAGTGAGGAGGGTTGGACTTGAGAGCTCCTTCACCCTGTGGTGCATCAAGGCCTTGGGTCACAAAATGCCTACATTTTTCCACCGCACTGAGTGGGATTCTAGAAAGAAGGGGTTGACAGGAAGCTCAACTAGAGTGTAGATAGATAAATAAATAGTTTATTTAGTCACATGCACAGGGTTGCATATGTGATTGCAGGGTACAGTGGAAGCCTCTGATCTCCAACAGTGCAGGTCAAAGAGAGTGAATTAAAACAATAATACAAATAATGAAATAATAATCTTAAAATAATATAAACACATTTACAACTGTACCAATTATATATTGGCGGGTTGGGTGCGATGGTGCTCCTGTAGAACACTGTGTGTGTGTTCGGTGCTCACAGGAGCTTATCAAACTTTTATATTTTCTTGTTTTGGTTCTGCCTGTAACAGTGTGCTCATGTTTTTGTCATTTGCTTTCTGGGAACAACAAACATGAAGATCAGAAGCATGTGTGTGTACAGCTCTTATTCACCATTGACCAGATTAGTTTACACTTAATATTGCTCTTACTGTGTGTAATGAGTTTAAGTTAATCATTCATTATATTATTATAAGCCATTCGTTCATCATGACACTTGATGATGTTGATACTTGCCATCAGCAATTAGGGATATGTTTGCAGAAAATTACTGCTATCTAACCTTGCAGCCACTGCCAACATATAATAAAACATCTTTAAATATTATGTGACATGATTAACCAAAACACGGGGCCCTATCATGATGATATCAACATGATAAATGTAATTATTACACTCTTTACACAATCGATTGGTTGAAATTTTAAAATTTGAATTTTTCTAAATATAGACACATCCTATGTTTGAATAACATCAACTACGCTATATGTAGGCTACTGAGCTTGTCTGATGCTTTAAGCACTGTGATTAAAAAGAGGGAGCCAGAGATCAATGTAGTCTAACCAGAATAAAAACACCTGTTCCCAACCCTCCTCCTCCCGCTGTTGCTGGCCTTCGCAGATTCTGCCTTTATGCTCCTGAAGTTTCCAGTAATAGGCTACACCAGAGGTCTGCAAACTTTTTCATTTGGAGTGCTAAGTTATCGTACCATTTCTACTGATCTGTGTGCCAGTTCTGATTTTTTTTCATACATCCATTTTCGTGGAACAGTTTAATTTAATTTATAACAAAGTCTTCAATTCTCAAAATGAATATAATGTGGTTAATCAAAATTCTATCTTTTGAAAATTATACAAATCTAAAAGTAATTTCTATTGCCATTGCCAATATGTAAAAATAGCATACATAAAACCAACAAATAAAAACATTGCAGCCCGCAGGTAGAAAATATCCTGATACAAATAAATATCCTATCAATCACATTGGCTATGTGTGGGCTGTCTGCAAGGAACTTGAAACATTGCTAGCACAAGCTTCAGTTGGTACAAACTTTCAGCATTGTATAAAATATTCTGGTCCCTCAGTTTCCCACACCAGTGAGCTACAGACAGACAGCTTAGGCTATTTGCGCAAGGGATAAGAAGTACTCAGGTAGGCCTTTTTTTAGGACGTTCCCAAAGATTTTTCAAATAGGTTATGTTGAGGAACTATTGTCATTTTCAATGGATGTAAAAACAGACTTTTCTTACTTGCTGTTTGAGGTGAAGAAAAAAGTACTTTGAGAAGCTCCACAGTGATGCTGAGTTAAGACAATCAGAAATGCTATCAGATCCTCAAATTAGCACATTTATAAGCCTACATTTGCGCGCAGGCCAGGTAGGCAAGGCCTACTTCTATGCATAATCAGGTGTGTGTCCTTACACAAGATTGACAGGAGTGCTCCAAACAAAAGACAATTAATAAATTGACAACTAATAAATGTAATGAAATAAACCCAAACTTTTTTCTCACAAGTGTAGCCTCGGGTGTGCGCTCTGCAAACAACGTATCCACTGTTACAATGACAACGGTAAGACTGTAATAATAATATATTGAATGCATTAACAGAAATGACCTTAACCAAACAAACATTGTAGATGATAAATAATGGTAATTGAGGTAAATGTACTACTGGTGATACTGGTGTGCCATCCCCATGTTCATAAACAGTTAATAAGATTCAGTTGATGGCCTAGTGAAAAGTCATCAACCTGAATTGTTGCTATGCTAATGTTTGAATTAGGCCACTGCTTAATTCATGCTACTTCTGTAGCTGTACGATGGGCCTACATTGTAACACACTTGTATTAAATATCACTCCCCCCACTAAGCCTAGAACACCCGTGTTTTCTACATTACTGGTATAACTAGATTTGCATACAGGACACAAAATGAGACTCACGTCCTGGCAGTTGAGATTTTATAGACTTTTGTGGCCATGCGGTGCATGTTTTTGTTCATTTTGAAACTGTATAATTAGATAGAAGATACCATGAGATCACTGAGCATAGATCGCAGTAGATTTTACATTGCACAGACTCAACACAAACAAGCTTACATCCTAAATGCTCATTCTTGGGGAAACTCCTTAGAAGGTATATAAGAGGTGCTTCATGTTAATTGCAACAACCTTTTATGTACATGTTATGTACTCTGTATTTGCACAACTGGTGTCAATGTGTTTGTCTACTCAGTGACCATTTACTGTCAATTTCTTCTCCTGCCTTGGTTAGTCAGAGGCTATCACTGTGTAACTGAATCATTTTTGAGTAACAACCCTTTCTCAGTCACCAGGTTCACATCAATAACTTACTAGGCTGTGTTCGTGTCCCTCTGTGTGTTTATGCTTGTGTGTGTAGGTCTGTGTCTTCATTTGCTTGTTGATTTGTGTGTGTGTGTGCTGGGTGTGTCTGTGTAGCCAGCAGGAGACCGGTAGACCTGGAGTGCCTCTAATTCCCCAAGTGTATTTCTGGCTTTGACATGTGGAGTTTCACCCTGGCACTCATGCAAGTTCTATTTGATACCAGTCGGAGCAAAAGATCAGTGAGAGGGGCAGGAGAGACGCAGCGTCTTGGCTTGACCAGACCAGCCTCAGAAAGCCTGCATCCTGAGCCCCACCATTTTAAAAATGTGTTTTATTTTATCAAACCTTTATTTAACTAGGGAAGTCAGCTAAGAACAAATTCTTATTGACAATGACGGCCTACCCCAGCCAAACCCGGACGACGCTGGGCCAACTCCCAATCACGGCCGGATGTGATACAGCCTGGATTCAAACTGTAGTGACGCCTCTTGCACTGAGATGCAGTGCCTAGACCGCAGTGCCACTCTGGAGCCTTTCCCCTACTCTCACCCCTGAATGCTGCATTATCTCTATGGGCCAGATGATAAGATGCAGTGCCACTCTGGAGCCTTTCCCCTACTCTCACCCCTGAAGGCTGCATTATCTCTATGGGCCAGATGATAAGATGCAGTGCCACTCTGGAGCCTTTCCCCTACTCTCACCCCTGAAGGCTGCATTATCTCTATGGGCCAGATGATAAGATGCAGTGCCACTCTGGAGCCTTTCCCCTACTCTCACCCCTGAAGGCTGCATTATCTCTATGGGCCAGATGATAAGATGCAGTGCCTTAGACCGCAGTGCCACTCTGGAGCCTTTCCCCTACTCTCACCCCTGAAGGCTGCATTATCTCTATGGGCCAGATGATAAGATGCAGTGCCACTCTGGAGCCTTTCCCCTACTCTCACCCCTGAAGGCTGCATTATCTCTATGGGCCAGATGATAAGATGCAGTGCCACTCTGGAGCCTTTCCCCTACTCTCACCCCTGAAGGCTGCATTATCTCTATGGGCCAGATGATAAGATGCAGTGCCACTCTGGAGCCTTTCCCCTACTCTCACCCCTGAAGGCTGCATTATCTCTATGGGCCAGATGATAAGATGCAGTTGAGAGTGTCTGAGATACAAAAGCATTAGTGTTGGTTGTTGTTGAACTGAGAAGGACCACTATCTCACTTTTGTCCACATTCCATACATTCCCATGGCCTTGTCGACCTTATTGACCAAAGTCAGTGGCTCTAACAATTTTGCATGGTGCTAGTCGTAAAAAAGATTAGCTACAGGCGATGATGATGACAACGGCACATGGTTATTTTCTTACCACAGTTCATTGTAAGTAATTAAAAAGTGCATTGTTCAACTGGTTAAAAAAATAATGTGTGATGAGTTAAATGAAAAGCTGTTGATTAGGAAGATACAGTTTCTTCCTGTGTGCTGTTTCTATATTGTATATGAATGTTTGTGTGACATTTGTATTAGTGCCTCTGTGTACCAGAGTCTAATACAGCAAGCCTGCTTGTTTTAATGTTGAATTTTTTACCTCGGTTGGTCCTTGAGGTGGTTGTCTTGATGATATTTTAAATGAACCTCCATAAGGTGCCAGGTCCTGAAGGGAACATTGTGTTTTTAGCACATTTACCATGCCAACCTCCCTCCCCGTCCCTGTACTGGTACCCCTACCAGTGTTTCCCCTAGGATTCTTTTTCAGCTGCAGTGGCAAAGATAGTGACTGACTGACTGATAAAAATCACCTTGCATCAAAAATAACTACTCAATATTATTTGTAGATCAGTCAGTCACAATTTACCCATGGTGTATCATTGTTTTGATGTCCTCGAACATGGCCAGGGAGTACGGAGATTTCTCCACGCAAATGAGACCACTGATTAATGGGCACACCCCTGCTATTGCTCCCACAGAGGTACAGTCTGGGAAAGGAAGAGTAAGATGGTGGGGTGTTGGTGTTCTCCCTTCCCTTCCTCCTGAGTCCTGGTTGTTCCAAAAAGGGGAGAGGGGGTGCCTAAGCTAAACTAAGGATGGCTCTTTTGATCCCTCTCTCCCTCCCCACTGAAGTTTTAGCCTAAGTCTGTGATGGAGGGGTATACTGTGCCTTCTGGACTTATTCCACATTTTGTTGTTACAGCCTGAATTTAAAATTGATTAAACAGATCATTTTTCTCTCCTACCCATCTACACACAATACCCCATAATGACAGTGAAAACACGTTTTTAGAATAAAAATACAGAAATATCTCATTTGCATAACTATTCAAACCCCTGAGTCAATATGTTAGAATCACCTTTGGCAGCATTTACAGCTGTGAGTCTGAGTAAGTCTCTAAGAGCTTTGCACACCAGGATTGTACAATATTTGCATATTATTATAGCTCTGTCAAATTGGTTGTTGATCATTGCTAGACAGCCATTTTCAAGTCTTGGCATAGATTTTCAAGACAATTTATGTAAAAGCTGTAACTAGGCTACTCAGGAACATTCAATGTCATCTTGGTAAGCAACTCCAGTGTATATTTGGCCTTGGGTTTTAGGTTATTGTCCTGCTGAAAGCTGAATTTGTCTCCCGGTGTCTGTTGGAAAGCAAACTGAACCAGGTTTTCCTCTAGGATTTGCCTGTGCTGAATTTGTCTCCCGGTGTCTGTTGGAAAGCAAACTGAACCAGGTTTTCCTCTAGGATTTGCCTGTGCTGAATTTGTCTCCCGGTGTCTGTTGGAAAGCAAACTGAACCAGGTTTTCCTCTAGGATTTGCCTGTGCTGAATTTGTCTCCCGGTGTCTGTTGGAAAGCAAACTGAACCAGGTTTTCCTCTAGGATTTTGCCTGTGCTGAATTTGCCCCAAACATAACTCTTTGTATTCAAGACATAAAGTTAATTTCTTTCCCACCATTTTTACAATTTAACTTTAGTGTCTTATTGCAAACATTATCCATGTTTTGGAATGTTTTTATTCTGTATAGGGCTCCTTCTTTTCACTCAGTCATTTAGGTTAGTATTTTGCCTGTTGTTGATTCATCCACAGTTTTCTCCTATCACAGACATTAAACTCTTAACTATTTAAAAATCACCATCGGGCTCATGGTGAAATCCCTGAGCGGTTTCCTTTCTCTCCGGCAAAAGAGTTAGGAAGGATGCCTGTATCGTTGTAGTGACTGGGTGTATTAATACACCATCCAAAGTGTAATTCATAACTTCACCATGCTCAAAGGGAGATTCAATGTCAGATGTTTTTATTTTTACCCATCTACCAATAGGTGCCCTTCTTTGCAAGTCATTGGAAAACCTCCCTGGTCTTTGTGGTTGAATCTGTGTTTGAAATTCACTGCTTGACTGAGGGACTATAATGGCACAAGGCGAGACCCAGATTCAGACACAGGAGGCAGATGGTTGGGCTCCGATATTTATTATAACACAAGGGGTAGGCAAAAGGCAGGTCGGGTACAGGCGAGAGTTCATGAACCAGGTCAGAGTCCAAACAGTACAGGGCGTTAGGCAGGCTCGAGGTCAGGGCATGAAGAATGGTCAGGCAGGCAGGTTTGGTGTCAGGACAGGCAAGGGTCAAAACCAGGAGGACTAGAAAAAACAGAGACTGGGAAAAATAGGAGCTAGGAGATAAACACTGGTTGACTTGGTAAACAAGACGAACTAGCACAAAGAGACAGAAAACACAGGGATAAATACACTGGGAATGATGAGCAACACCTGGAGGGGGTGGAGACAAGTACAAGGACAGGTGAAACAGATCAGGGCATGACAGGGACCATACAGATAATTGTATGTGTGGGGTACAGAGATGAGGTAGTCATTCAAAAATCATGTTAAACACTGTTATTGCACACAGAGTGAGTCCATGCAACTTATTATGTGACTTGTTAAGCAAATTTGTACTCCTTAACTTATTTAGGCTTGCCATAACAAAGGGGTTAGACAGACAGACAGACAGACAGACAGACAGACAGACAGACAGACAGACAGAGACAGAGAGAGAAATAACCTGTAGATATCCCAGCTGAAAAGGTTGCAGAGGTATCTGGTGAGAATATACCTTGTTCTGTCATGTCAAGCCTGCAGTTTATCTCTCTGTAGTGTTGTTGTGCCCTAACAGGTATTTTGTTTGGGAGGTGGGGGTGCAGTAAATGAAAAAAATAGTATTTTTGTGTCTCAAACCATTGGTGTGTGTTTTGTCTTGTCCGTCCTTGTAGAGGCATCTGTGCTTGTTTTGTGAGGTAGGTTCTTGTCAAATTTTCAGACAAATCCTTTGTGGGAGTGATGTGTCTTGTCCAATGGAGCTGTGTTATGTGGTGACATTCTATAGGACTGGTGGAAGAGAGGTGATGAGCCCAGGGACTCAGGGGCCCACCATCTCCATCAGGGAAGTGCACAGCTATCAAAGCAGAAAAATGCAATTAGGCCTCGCTCAAACGAAGAAAAGACCTCAATCCCCTGGTAGATGCTGGATTGGCAAATCTAATCGGCAAGTGCTCTGCTCTAGTGATGCGCCGGTTGACTCATAACCCGCAGTCCCTGCGGTTACATCCGTGGGGCAAGCTGGTTTAGGGTCATGAAATATTGTGTTGATGAAGGACGGGTGGCGGGCAGGTTGAATAAAGAGGAAACAATGCATTCAAAATCCACAAATGTATAATTCTTGTGCAATTCATGTCTATAGGTTACATTTAGATTTTTCTTTCATCATTTTTTATCTGCCGTTAGTGCGTAGCCTAGCTATGGTGCACAAAATACACACCAATTGCCAAATGCTTTTGGGAACTTGGGCAGAAAACGTTGATGTCAGAGACAATGTCAGAGTTTGATTCATTCAGAGAAAAGCTGCAAAATGGAGAGTTGAAAATGAACCAGACCAGTAATCTAATGTTTAGGAAAGATTTGGTTGAATTGTAAAAGAGGACAATAGCAGTGGTTATATTATGTGTGATGATTGAGAAAGGGGGATACCTAGTCAGTTGTACAACTGAATGCATTCAACTGAAATGTGTCTTCCGCATTTAACCCAACCCCCTCGTCGTTATGCAAATTTGACAATAACAAGATGGGACTTAAAAATGGCACGTCAACGGAATTGTACTGTTCAGATGGGATAAATGGAATAGTAACCTAACTGAAATCTGGACACTGACTGTAGGTCTATAGGCTCTCACATAGCCTAACTCCTGCAGAATTTAGAGTTTCTTGCAGTAAAATGATACACCAAATGTACAGTTGAAATTGGAAGTTTACATACACCTTTAGCCAAATACATTTATACTCAGTTTTTCACAATTCCTGACATTTATTCAGAGTAAAAAGTCCCTGTCTTAGGTCAGTTAGGATCACCACTTTATTTTAAGAATTTGAAATGTCAGAATAATAGTAGAGAGAATGATTTATTTCACATTCCCAGTGGGTCAGAAGTTTACATACACTCAATTAGTATTTGGTAGCATTGCCTTTAAATTGTTTAACTTGGGTCAAATGTTTTGGGTAGCCTTCCACAAGCTTCCCACAATAAGTTGGGTGAATTTTGGCCCATTCCTCCTGACAGAGCTGGTGTAACTGGGTCAGGTTTGTAGGCCTCCTTGCTCACACACGCTTTTTAAATTCTTCCCACAAATTTTCTATAGGATTGAGGTCAGGGCTTTGTGTTGGCCACTCCAATACCTTGACTTTGTTGTCATTAAGGCATTTTGCCACAACTTTGGAAGTATGCTTGGGGTCATTGTCCATTTGGAAGACCCATTTGCGACCAAGCTTTAACTTTCCGACTGATGTCTTGAGATGTTGCTTTAATATATTCACGTAATTTTCCGTCCTCATAATGCCATCTATTTTGTGAAGTGCACCAGTCATTATGGCCAAACGGTTCTATTTTTGTTTCATTAGACCAGAGGACATTTCTCCAAAAAGTACAAACTTTGTCCCCATGTGCAGTTGCAAACCGTAGTCTGGCTTTGTTATGGCAGTTTTGGAGCAGTGGCTTCTTCCTTGCTGAGCGGCCTTTCAAGTTATGTCGATATAGGACTCGTTTTACTGTGGATATAGATACTTTAGTACCTGTTTCCTCCAGCATCTTCACAAGGTCCTTTGCTGTTGTTCTGGGATTGATTTGCACTTTTCGCACCAAAGTACGTTCATCTCTAGGAGACAGAACGCTTCTCCTTCCTGAGCGGTATGACGGCTGTGTGGTCCCATGGTGTTTATACTTGCGTACTATTGTCTGTACAGATGAACGTGGTACCTTCGGGCATTTGGAAATTGCTCCCATGGATGAACCAGACTTGTGGAGGTCTACAATTTTTTTTCTGAGATCTTGGCTGATTTCTTTTGATGTTCCCATGATGTCAAGCAAAGAGGTTTGAAGGTAGGCCTTGAAATAAATCCACAGGTACAGCTCCAATTGACTCAAATGATGTCAATTAGCTTATCAGAAGCTTCTAAAGCCATGACGTAATTTTCTGGAATTTTCCAAGCTGTTTAAAGGCAAAGTCAACTTAGTTTATGTAAACTTCTGACCCACTGGAATTGTGATACAGTGAATTATAAGTGAAATAATCTGTCTGTAAACAATTGTTTATTTTAGCATCTTGAGAGAGTGAATGCACAGTTAGGAACCTTCTGTAAAGTTTCTATCTTTACCAGCATCATAAAAGCTGATAGTATTTCAACCACATTAAACACTATTCTGTGGTCCTCTTTTGCCTAGGCCTGTGTCACCTGAGAGTGTTTGTTTGTGAAACTTTTAGTTACTGTGAACCTTAACTTTGCTGAATATTTTTTTATATTTGTATATTGGATTTTCTTTTTATGAATGACGTGTCCCTCTCTCTTTGTATATGCCTGACTGTGTACAGTGCTTTCAGAAAGTATTCACACCACTTAACTTTTTCTACATTTTGTTGTTAGCCTGATTTTAAAAATACATTACATGTAGATGTTTTGTCCCAGGCCTACCCATAATACCCCATAATTTCAAAGTGGAGTTATGTTTTTGGAATATTTTACAAATTAATAAAAAATGTAAAGCTGAAATGTTTTGAGTCAATAAGTATTCAACCCCTTTATTATGGCAAGGTAAATTCAGGAGTAAAAATTTGCTTAACAAGTCACATAATAAGTTGCATGGACTCACTCTGTGTGTAATGATAGTGTTGAAATTTTTTTTATGACTCTCATATTTGTACCCCACACGTAAAATTATCTGTAAGGTCCCTCGGTAGAGCAGTGAATTTGAAATACTGATTCAACCAATTCCTCACACAGAAGGGCACATATTGGTAGGTGTGTAAAAATAACAGAAGGAGACATTGAATATCCCTTTGAGCATGGTGAAGTTATTAATTATACTTTGGATGGTGTATCAATACACCCAGTCACTACAAAGATACAGGCGTCCTTCCTAATTCAGTTGCCGGAGAGGAAGGAAAACTATCAGGGATTTCTCCATGAGGCCAATGGTGACTTAAAACAGTTACAGAGTGATAGGTGAAAACTGAGGATGGATCAACAACATTGTAGTTACTCCACAATACTAACCTAATTGACAGAGTGAATAGAAGGAAGCCTGTACAGAATACAAATATTCCAAAACATACATCCTGTTTGCAATGAGGCAAAACTGCAAAAAATGTGGCAACACATCACTAAGTATCACTCTTCATATTTTCAAGCATTGGGGTGGCTGCATCATGTTTTAGGTATGCTTGTCATTGGCAAGGACTAGGGAGTTTTTTTGTTGATAAAACTAAATGTAATCGCGTTAATTAAGCACAAGCAAAAGCCTAGTGAAAAATCTGGTTCAGTCTGCTTTCAAACAGACACTGGGAGACAAATGAACCTTTCAGCAGGACAATAACCTAAAACACAAGGCCAAATATACACGAGTTGTTTACCAAGATGACATTGAATTTTCTGGAGTGGCCTAGTTACAGTTTTTTTCTTAAATCGTCTTGAACATCTATGGCAAGACTTGAAAATGGCTGTCCAGCAATGATCAACAACCAACATGACAGAGCTTGAAGATTGTACAATCCTGGTCTGCAAAGCTCTTAGAGACTTAACCAAAAAGACTCACAGCTGTAATCACTGCCAAATGTGATTCTAACATGTATTGACTCAGGGATGTGAGTACATATGTAAATGAGATATTTCTGTGTTTCATTCTCAATACATTTGCAAAAATGTCTAAAAACATGTTTTCACTGTCATTATGGGGTATTGTGCGTAGATGGGTGAGAAAAACAAATAATTTAATGCATTTTGAATTCAGGCTGTAACACAACAACTTGTGGAATAAGTATGAACACTTCTGAAGGCACAAATTTGATTTGATGTGTGTGTCAGTTTGTGTCTGTTTGTGTGTTCCCTCTCACTTCTCCCACTCCCTGTGCAGTGTGTGCCTGTCTGTGCACTCTGACTCACAGGGATCATGTCAAATAAAAGCAACAGCGCTGTTTCTTGTCACTTTACTCTGCTCCCCTCCTTCTTTTCCACTGGCCACAGACGTCTGACTTATATGTAGCTAAAAAATACCCCTCCCCATCTCCATCTTAACAGAACATGCAACTCATTTAATGAATCAGATAACAGAACATCATTGGGAAACATCATTCTAAACAGCGTACCTGATAGCATGTCCATATGTGACAGAGATTAAACTCTCTGTTAGAAACTTAGGAAGAGGGGGAATCTAAAGATGCAACAACAAGGATGGCTTACTAATATGACTAGGATTGTGCCTTTGGCTTTTGGCCAAGAAAATGATTTTGATGTGAAAACCAATAGAACAGGAGATAAATGGCATAGTGGTGGGTCCAATAGGGAAGTAAATGGAAATACTTTTGCCAAAATTCTATTATTACTCCTGTCTATGCAGACATAAATCAAATCATTCAAACTACTTCACCAGAAAGCACGACTTAGCCACAGAGTAATCAAGGATCGTTAGCTTCTTTAATTTTTTTTGCTGGGGATTGTTTTATATCACAAGCTTGTAGGCCTATGTGTATTTAGGAAGCCCACAATTTGGGTAACACGCGGGGAAACAGGCCTAGCTGATTATTGCGGCTGTCAGTGAAAAACATAAAAAACGTGTGAAGATTAATTACAGTCATTTGCCATTCTCATTCTCGAAGGGTGGAAACATTGTCTGCAGATGTCACAACAAGCTACACTTGTGAAAAACAAGTTTAGGTTAATTTCATAACCATCATTTACGAGATTTGTCAATTTGTTGTCTTTTGTTTGGAGTGCTCATGTGTGCAATGAACATGTATCTGATAATATTGAGGTAGCCTGAGCACACATAGAAGTACACTACATGACCAAAGGCATTGTGGACACCTGCTCATCAAACATCTCATTCCAAAATCATGATCATTAATATGGAGTTGGTCCACCTTTTGCTGCTATAAACAGCCTCCACTCTTCTGGGAAAGCTTTCCACTGGATGTTGGAATATTGTTGCGGGGACTGGCTTCCATTCAGCCACAAGAGCATTAGTGAGGTTGGGCACGAATGTTGGGCGATTAGGCCTGGCTCGCAGTCTGCATTCCAATTCAACCCAAAGGTGTTCGATGGGGTTGACGTCAGGGCTCTGCAGGCCAGTCAAGTTCTTCCACACCGAGCTCGACAAACCATTTCTGTATGGATCTCACTTTGTGCACGGGGGCATTGTCATGCTGAAACAGGAAAGGGCCTTCCCCAAACTGTTGCCACAAAGTTGGAAGCACAGAATTGTCTAGAATGTCATTGTATGCTGTAGCATTAGGATTTCCCATCACTGGAACTAAGGCCGATCCCAAACCATGAACAACAGCCCCAGACCATTATTCCTCCTCCAGGTAGCGTTTTCCTGGCATCCATCAAACCCAGATTAGTCCGTTGGACTGCCAGATAGTGAAGCGTGATTCATCACGCCAGAGAACGCGTTTCCAAGGCTCCAGAGTCCAATGGTGGTGAGCTTTACACCTCAATGCTTGGCACTGTGTATGGTGATCTTAGGCTTATGTGCGTCTGCTCGGCCATGGAAACCCTTTTCATGAAGCTCTCATTCAACTGGCAATGTTTGTCTTTGGAGATTGCATGGCGGTGTGCTTGATTTTATACACCTGTCAGCAAATCCACTCATTCTAAAGGGTGTTTTAAATAGTTTATCCCTTTTTCTCCCCAATTTCGTGGTATCCAATTGGTATTTACAGTCTTGTCCCATCGCTGCAACTCCCCCACGGACTCGGGAGAGGCGAATGTCGAGAGCCATGCGTTCTCTGAAACACGACCCTGCCAAGCCGCACTGCTTCTTGATACACTGCTTACTTAACCCAGAAGCCAGCCGCATCAATGTATCGGAGGAAGCACCGTCCACCTGGAAAACAAAGTCAGCTTGCAGGCGCCTGGCCCGCCACAAGGAGTCTCTACAGCGCGATGGGACAAGGAAATCCCAGCTGGTCAAACCCTCCCCTAACCTGGATGATGCTAGGCCAATTGTGTGCCTCCTTATGGGTCTCCCAGTCACGACTGGCTGTGACACAGCCTGGGATCTAACCCGGGTCTGTAGTGATGCCTCAAGCACAGTCCTGTGTCCCCATACCTTTGTATATATAGTGTACCTTTTTTAACATCCATTGCAAATTATATTATATTAACTATAGTTACTCACAGTAAGCTATTTCAAAAGTCCCTCCAACAATCTCCCTCTCGATAATCACAATCCTCAGTGTGAAAGAGCAATGTAAATTATAGGCCTACTGCTGCATTAGCCTATAAAATAAGAGTTCCAATGCACTCATTTCTTTAGTTGCCAATTAATAATGGTGTATTAATGTGTCCATATGGTTTCGCATTTGTTTACTTTTAACTTGAGAATTGTTATTAATTAAGATGTTTATGATTGACAATGATTTTGAGAAACGAAAATGTTAATATTGAAGTGAAACTGTTCCACGAAAACGCTCATATGAAAAGAAAATATGTTATTATTGAAGTGAAACTGTTCCATGAAAATGCGCATATGAAAATCAAAACTGGCACGCAGATTGGTAGAAATGGTAGGATAAATTGTAAGCTTCCCCAAACTTAAATTCATGCGCCGCCTGTGAAGTCATATAAAATAATTGCCTCCACGTTTCCATGGTTGGATTTGGCTATAGGCTACTTTGAAGCAAGGTAAGACATACCTCATAATATGAAATAAAACATTCAACATTTAACATGGGATTGAATGAAGTAGCAGCGAATATGTTGAATGAGCAAACTAATGAGCATGGAGAGCCTCACAAGTTTGACGAAATTACGTTATCTTTCAGTTTAATACAGTTATTGACTTACTTTTGTAGCTCTTCATCAGAAGCAAATTTTTTGTAAGTCGTTTAGTCGCTCTCCAATGTTAGTCGGAAAGGTTTTGAGAAATATTATTGGTTGACGATAGGCCTATGAAACTGCGCAGCGCAGGATATCAGATCACAACAACGATTGGGGAAGTGTTTAACAGCCGTAGGCTTAGGCTAACACATCCTTATGATTTATTTTCATAAGTGCAACGTGACTGCAAGAGACAGGTTGGAATGTCTGACTGAAATGTGGGACAAATATATCTATTTTATTTTAATTGGTAGTGTTTGAATTTGTTGATCAAATACGCGACGTGATTGTTTGGTTGCCGGACCTGTTACAAAGGCCCAAAATGCGGGACTGTCTCGCACAATCTGGAACACGTTATCACCCTATAATGGGAGGTGCGCTTCAATTACCAGTTGAAAAACACGTTTTAATGACTCCAACCTAAGTGTTTGTAAACTTCCGACTTCAACTGTATTTAGACCTAGGTCTCTATTCCAAATGTGCCCTGTATAATATAATATAAATATACACATTATACACCAGTCAAAAGTTTGGACACACCTTCTCATTCAAGGGTTTTTATTTATTTTCTACATTGTAGAATAATAGTGAAGAAAACTATGAAATAACACATGGAATCATGTAGTAACCAAAAAAGTGTTAAACAAATCAAAATATATTTTTATGCCTCCCGGGTGGCGCAGTGGTTAAGGGCGCTGTACTGCAGCGCCAGCTGTGCCATCAGAGTCCCTGGGTTCGCGCCCAGGCTCTGTCGTAACCGGCCGCGACCGGGAGGTCCGTGGGGCGATGCACAATTGGCCTAGCGTCGTCCGGGTTAGGGAGGGATTGGTCGGTAGGGATCTCCTTGTCTCATCGCGCACCAGCGACTCCTGTGGCGGGCCTGGGCGCAGTGCGCGCTAGCCAAGGTTGCCAGGTGCACGGTGTAGCCTCCGACACATTGGTGCGGCTGGCTTCCGGGTTGGATGCGCGCTGTGTTAAGAAGCAGTACGGCTGGTTGGGTTGTATCGGAGGATGACATTCAGCCTTCGTCTCTCCCGAGCCCGTACGGGAGTTGTAGCACCTACAAGAATTGGATACCACGAAATTGGGGAGAAAAAGGGATAAAATAAAAAATAAAAAAAATACATAAACACAGTCATGGTAAACACAAATCCATGAGTTGTTTTTTAAATCGGAGGATGACATTCAGCCTTCGTCTCTCCCGAGCCCGTACGTACGGGAGTTGTAGCAATGAGTTGTAGCAATGAGACAAGATAGTAGCTACTACAACAATTGGATACCACGAAATTGGGGAGAAAAAGGGGTAAAATAAAAAATAAAAAAATAAAAAAAATACATAAACACAGTCATGGTAAACACAAATCCATGAGTTGTTTTTTAAAGGTAATTTTGCTGTTTGCTGGGAGTTCTACGTAATCATGGCTCTGTATAAAACTGTGCATGTACATGAATTCGTTTTGGACTTGGGGACTATGTAGAGACTCGTTGTGGCATGACTTGTGGGTTATGAATGGGTGTCTGTGCTGAATGTTGATTATGCAGGTAATCTGGAATTTCGTAGCAGTAACATTTCTCATAAAAACTAGGAGAAGCAGTTAATCCCTCATCAACCCTCAACCAGGAAAGACTGGCATGCATGTTGTTGATGTTAGTTCTGTGTATGCATGATGCAGCCTGGATAAGAAGTGAACTTAAATTAACTGTGCCATTAGGATTGTTTAGGCCTAATCTTTGTGCAGGTGAACAGCCTTATAGCCTACACTCATAGTTTCTATTCAGAGCAAGACTGTGATTATGTATAGGCCTTTGCCAGCGTGCCAAGACTTTTCTAACTAGGTCTAAAATTGTTTTCTATATCAATAAATTGCTTTGCTCGTTTCCTGAAGAGACCATAAATAACCAGGTAGAGATAAGTACTCATTCTGTTCAGTGTTCCTTGGTTGAGTTTAAGCGGATGGATGAGTGTGCTAGCCTATTGCATAAGCAGCCAGTGGGTTGTTGTGGTGCTGCTGCTGTGTTTGGTGCAGCTATGCTGCTCCAGAGCCTGGGAGCCCAGTGAGAGGAGCAGCGGTTTTTAATAGCCCTGAATAGTTAGTGGCAGACTGTGGGGAGCTCTGAGCTCAAATAATTTAAAAACGAAGAAGTAAAAGTGGCAATGCAGCCCCTCATTTCTATAAATAAACTATCGTCCACCCTTCTCACCCATCCCTCCCTCTCTCTCTCTCTCTCTCTCTCTGTCTCTCTCTCTCTCTCTCTCTCTCTGTCTCTCTCTGTCTCTCTCTCTCTCTCTCTCTCTCTCTCTGACGTTGGTCTTGGCGTCACGGCCTGATGTGCGCTCCTCTGTCTTTCTCCGTTTCTTCCTTCTTCTTTCTCTTTATCCCCCTTCTTCTTATCAGTCTCATTCCTTTATCTTGTCTGCTCTTTATCTCTCTCTCTTTGTCAGTATAGTCTATTCATTTCTTCTGTTGCACACTTATCTTTCTCTCCCTCTGTCCCCATTGCACTCTCCTTCTCTCAAATACTTTTTTTTCACTTCCAGCGCAGGAGAATTTGGGACACTATGGACTATGTTATTTTCAGAGACTGAATATAAGAAGTTTGGGCTTCATACGTTTACCCCAGTGGCACAGCGCTTTCCACTCACAGTGAAGACTTTCAACAGCACATATTGCACTATTCTGCAACAGTTATGCAAAATGTTAAAATGATCAACTGCACTGTAATAGCACCATTACCTGACAGCATAGTGTAATGACTGTGGGTACTGTCAGGGTTTGCCTTAAGGTGGCTCTCCTCTCCTTCCTCTTCCAGGTGGTGCTGGAGGACAGCCAAACTAACATGAGTGTTCGCTCCACTTCACCTTCACATGCTTTTTGAAATGGTCTAGGATAACCTGTCTGTTTTATGTGCTTACTACATGTACCAGTGGATGGGATCTATTTGTTTGAAATATATAATGTATGGTGTGGTGTGATATAGAGACAGCGTAAATAAGTAGTGAAGTAATTTCCTACATTCAATTATAGCTTATTTCTTCAAATAAAGACTTCACAGGGCAGACTTTCCAACAAGTTACATAATCACTAATCTTGGATAAACCCAGATCTAAAATCTGGCGTAATTGGTCAGCTGCTCATTTAAGTTTTGGGTCCATACATGTTAATAGAAGAGATGAATAGATGCTATAACAAGGAACCCGGAATGAGGAGCTCCACCCTCTGGCTTTGCAAGTTACTGGGTAAGTCTATGGGCCGAATGTCTTCTCCCCCTTCCGAAATTCAAAAGATGCTATACACCTGTGAAATCGCGATCTGTCCAAATAACCGGTGATAAAACCCAAGCACCGGAACTATTGCTGCTCGTTAGCTATCGGTGCCCATAGTATAAAGACAGATCTACGTACCATTTATGTTGACGTAGTCTGCCCACAAGAGATTACAAAATCACAATAACATCAATCACGTTTTCGGGATCATCAATTGAACACCTATGTAGTTATGGTCGTCTGACTCATACTGCGCCTCATACAGGGCCTGTCTTCCATTTGATTTCTTCTAGGACTAGGCACGACAACAGTGCAGACAGTTATATTTACCCATGAATTAGGACGCTTTCCATGCAGCTACAAATGAAGCGTGTTTTGCATTGTTCATGAGAGAGATGTTGTGTAGTCCCCATGAGAGAGATGTTGTGTAGTCCCCATGAGAGAGATGTTGTGTAGTCCCCATGAGAGAGATGTTGTGTAGTCCCCGAGAGAGATGTTGTGTAGTCCCCGAGAGAGATGTTGTGTAGTCCCCATGAGAGAGATGTTGTGTAGTCCCCATGAGAGAGATGTTGTGTAGTCCCCATGAGAGAGATGTTGTGTAGTCCCCATGGGACGTCTAATGGTTAAGATTTGTAGTCTTTATGTTGTACAACTAATAGGCCTACAAGTAGGGTTCTATTTGTGAAGTTATTCCCATGTTATAACACAGGGTCAGAGGAAAGTTGCATTGTGTGGATATACAGTATGTGGACTACACTGTGAGACCAAGACAATGAGCATAGAGGAATGAGCATAGGGGAATGTTAGAATCATACTGTATACAGTCACACAACATAGAAACGAGGGATTACATGGAAATGACATGGAACTGATTAACTTTGAGGAAGAAGGGGAAGATATATCAAGTGAGAGGGAGAGAGGGAAGAAAGAAAGAGAGAGGCTCTGGCAGGATCTGGTCTCCACTTTCCTCGTCACTCTGACTGCATCCCAGCAGCCAATCATGACAGAGCCTTCTATGTCTCCATAGTAACCTCCTGTTGAACCAGTGAGGATAGAAACTGAGTTTAGGGGCTCAATGTAGAGGAGAAGAGCAATACTTTCCGCCCCTTCAAAAAACATTAGTCAAAAATCAAACAGAATATGCACAATGTTGTCTGTCTTCACCTCCTACATTGTCTGTATGTTATTAGAGTTTATTGCCAGGCCACAGCAGCAATATCATTAACAAGATGTATTAGGCTATTGGTCGTAGAGGACCTCAACTCAAGGCAATGATGAATACATGAGAACTGGGGTAATTGAATGAATTCATACATGAAAGAATATGTAGAATATTTTTCTTGACTGCATTATAAAGCCCATTACACATCTAACACCAATTGTCTGACCTGCTTAGCTGGTTCAGGTGCCCTTTTTTGTTATGCCCTCAAACAAAGATTCATTGAGGTCTTTCAAAGTTCTTTATGTATTGTATGCCTTCATGGTATGCTGTTTTTAAGTGAAAATGCCATGATGTACTGCTAAATGCCTCGAAGATGTGTTTGGAACGTTCACCTGTGGAGAGGAATGAGGAAGAGTAGGGAGGAGTCTGGGGTATGAAATTACAGGCTGAAAATACAACTCTTTTTAACAGCATTTTTGACATGGTTACAGGGAAGCATCCGCATGACGAGATCTAGTCTGATTGGTCTTGGGCACTGCTCTAAACAGCAGTGTGATTTCCCTGCCCTTTGCTTTGTCCAAGCAGGTGCACTGTCAGTGGTGGGAGCGTTCTCAGTAATCAGCCCCATGACAATGGAACCCTGCTGAGTTTGCCTTTAATCAGCATCAAGTTGGGGCTGCATTTCTTGGATGGACAGATGATGACATAAGCGGGATTACTGAGGAGGGGAGGGGGGGCAGCAGGGATGTTTTTCCATTCCGTCTTTGAGTTACGTGAGGGAGTTCTCTGTTACGCAGTTCATTCCAGCTCTTCGATTAAGCTACCCGGACAGAATTTCACTGATGGGAGATTTCATACTACCTCGACACTTACCTGATTTGCACACAAGGTCACCTCATCTCATCCAGTGTTTCAGAGCAGGAAGGGGAGGACCATCTTCCTCAGTGAATTTCATACAAATATAACTTTTTACATAAAACTATACAAAATATATTCACGTTACCAACTAATTGATTCAAACACACTGTTCTGCAATCAAGGTCTACAGTAGCCTAGGGCTGGGCGGTATAGAAGGTATTGATGCACTTTACCTTCTATAACGGTATTTGAATGTTTGGTTTGTTAAATGTGTCCATTTTTATAGTTTTCTTCGCTAATTGAGTCATCTCTCTCCATGTCGCTTTCCACACAGATGTAGCCCCGCCCCCTGTAACTCAAGGAGGCAATTTTTAACCAACACTTGTTCAGTGTCTGCATGGTCAACGCAGCACATGCAACAGTGTTGATGACAACGATGCTGTTTTCACTTTACTTCTCAATATATAAATCCACTAGCGTTCTATAATAACACTATTAGTTTGTGTTTCTTACATCTGCAAAAAGCTAGTTTACTTTTCTTAGTAAGTTGGGCCTAAATCTTGTTAGCCGCTAATGCTAATCGCTAGCTCACTAATAAATTCAGAGCAAACATAACTAGTTATACAGCCTGATAATACCAGTGATGGTGTAGACCTACATCTGCTTGTTTTTTGTGCCACAGTATCTTAATCAAAGTAATATGCGATGCCAGAATATGTTAGCTATATGAAATAGCTAAGAGAAACCATTCAATTTACCCAAAGATTATAGGGTCCCCAAGGAAACACTTGTCAACACTTTGGTTCCTACCCTATCACAATAACTCCTCCCTGACATTTTCATTTGTTGTCACGTCAAACACTGTATTCAAAGTGCCCATTATTATATTATAATTATAGAATTAGAATAATCATCCTATTTCCATGATTCCAACCCAAGTGTTTTGCTCTAAATCACAAGTCAAATCGCAAATGCAACATTTGGTTAAACACAAGGCCTAGATTTGTTTTCCCATATTGTGCAGCCCTACGTGGCAGTGTGGAATTGTCCTCAAATGAGTACAGGAAATGCAGAAATGGATGAAAATGCAGAAAATTATTTTGGGTTGAAGTTTGAATTGAACAGTATAAAACAATCAGAATAGAGAAAGGTCCATTGAAATCACTTAGAATGTACAGTATGTGTTGCCAACCTAGGGTCATAAAGCACATTTAGAACTTTTATTTTTCAGAAACATGAGAAAAAAGAAGAAATGTGCACACTGCTCTTGCTAGTATCACTGCTATTTATTAAGCTAGCTGTAATCAATGCATGCACTTTAATTAACATATTTTTGCTATGCGGCCTGACAGTGGGATACTGGGAGCTGCGGTCCACAATAACTAATCACTGAGGTCTAATTATAAAAGGTTATCCCCTTCCTCCATTGTGAGACAATTTAGTCCTGCCTTACACCCCTCTACTTCTTCACCCCTGATGTTTACAGCCATTCTGCATCTAATTGAACAGAATAAGGTGTGTTTTACATTAGAGTACTACAGTGGATAGCTGGTTTAGCAACAGGATTTGATTTGCTGTGAGAGTTCATGGTTGGTGGATAATTTACAACCTGCTTGTTGCTCAACTTGAGCTGCATTTAATGGAAGCTTTCAGAAGCTTAACACATACAAAATTATAGCAGTATCAATATCCAGCTCTGTTTCTTTGTTTTGTCTCTGTGTAAACCAGAGTCATTTTACGAAGCAGGCCTGACTTACTGGGTAGGAGGAGGAGGAGGAGGTACATGATGGAAGAGATGCTCCGTGGGAGTAGAGTATTTTTATCTCTCTCCTCGTAGCGGAATGATGAGAAGAGGACCAGGCCAGGGCAGGTTGTGCTGTGAATCCCTCCTGCTCAGCTTGTGGAGGGCATGGGGAGGCGATGACTGACTGCTCCATGGCCCACCGTCTGGACCATGGGAGGCTGCCCTGTGGGAAAGGCAAGAGCCCGACCCCTGGGCTGCCATGGTTGTTAAATATTCAGTAATTTTCCTACTTGGATCTTTCTAGTCAAGGTTTGTCCACATGTCTGTTTTCCTCTTAATTGTTCATAGGAGATTGGTACTGCAGGTAGCCTAGAGGTTAAGACCATTGGGCTAGTAACAATAAGCTCGCTGGTTCGAATGCCTGAACCGACTAGGTGAAATAAATCTGTCTGTGCTCTTGAGCAAGGCACTTATCCAGAGCGATTTACAGGAGCAATTAGGGTTAAGAGTCTGCTAATTGACAAAAAAATGTAAAATGGTCATGGGAGGCAGATGGCAATACTGGCAATTCTTACCACGAGTCACACAGACGAGACTGTATTGTCCTTTGCCATTTTAACAGGATTGGGAGATAAGCCCACAGAGCCACTAATGGGGTTCTTACTATACACTGAGCTGTGTTTGGAGTGGTTGTCATGGCGTTGCTCCTGCAACGTCAAGGCGACAGTGAAAGTGATTTGTGGTATTTTTGGCTGACTCGGGCACAACATTTTCCACTTGTATTTAAAGAGGTTTTATTAATGGCACGTCATGAGGGAACCGCCTTGCCGCCTTACGTCGTTGTGACGATGGCCAGCACCAGCTGTTCCACGCTGCTCCCTCTACAGTTTGTTAGATGTGTTTACATGTACAGTAAATGTTGTGTTCACTATGATAAGAATTATGTGAAGAGAGAGGTCAATGCTGAAATATTTGTTTTGTATTATTTAGATTGTTTGAATCATAGCTTTTCTTGCTATTACATGAATAGCCCTTCCCTAGTAGCCAATTCCTCTGTGGGAGTTGATGGTTGTTTGACGATACCATGGAATAGCCACAGAACAGCACTACCTGGAAAAGATTAGTGGGGTGTAGTAGAGGTTGTTTAAGGGGCACCGTGTTATGCGGCACTGAGATGGAGATGGTTCTGGCATTAGATTTGGTGCTTTACTGTGCCACAATCCTGTATTAGTGGGAGAATGTCACGTGAGTGTAGGTAGGAGTGTGAGTGTGTGAGTGTGTGCGTGTGTGTGTGTGTGTGGGCGCGTGTGTGCGCGCGCTGTTACCCATCTGTCAGGATGCGTAGATGTTTTTGTGTTTACTGGACCTGTCCTGCTGATTCCAGTAGGGCTAAGCATGTTATGTGAGGCTTAGGCCCAGGATCTCTGTTGAGCCACTCCGGAACCATGGAACGTTCGATTTTCTCATTCTTAAAGAGGTGTTAAGCTCTCACAAAGTGCCCCAAGCACAAGTGTAGTTAAACATAGAACCTTCTCAGGAGTGTGTTCTGAATGACCTCCCTGGGTCCTCAGGGACCCTAGCAGACACTGAGGTTGTATCAGTCTCATTGCAAACTCTGCCTGTGCTCTTCAATGTCTAACATCTTAGAAAGAGATACAGATCTGGGACCAGCACAAATAAAAATGTTACATTAGATGTTACTCCCTTGCTGCTGGCCACCACTATTCAATAAAATTTAAATTACTTTATTTATAAACCAATGAGAAACCCTTCTGATGACACATGCCCAGCCACAGTGGTACAATTAGCCTAGTTTGAGTAGAGCAATCACAGCCCCTTAGATTAGTGCTGTGGGGCCGCTGTGTGCTGCTATTACGTCACTACCCAGGGTGTAGCAGAAACTGTATTTTTAGACCGGAATGGGCATATTCTACCAACGTACAGCGTCAAGCACTCTGCTTGCGTATGCTAGGATTATTATGACCATTCTATTTTTAGACCTTGTGTGTGTTGGGGGGGGGGGGGGTTCAAGCATTGTGCCAGCGGTTTATGTGAAGGTTGCTAGTGGTACATGAGTGAGAGGTATCTGGATAATTGCCTATTTATTCTAGTTGGGGAAAGATAACAGAAAACACTGTAATGACATTTTCTGGGTAGCATCTGAGCAGGAAACTCCCTTCACAAAATGTTCAGGGAAAACTACTAGTCTTATCAGAAAGATGATGGTCTTCGGTTGAGGAACAGTGCTGATTTACACTGTTCAGAAGAAAAGACTAGGCCTAAGCAGAGGAACTAAAGTAATTCCCTGTTTGATGGGGAGGTTTTCTAGGATGCTGCTCTCTGTTCTCCTTCAGTACCTGTGTCACTCAACCATCAGTGCACCAGGCCAGACAATCTCTCGCTCTCCAGCTCAAGTGTTTAACAAGTGCACAGAAAGGTTTTTAGAGAAGTTTGAATCAATCAATCAAATGTATTTATAAGCCCTTTATACCTCAGCCAATGTCACAAGTGCTGTACAGAAACCCAGCCTAAAACCCCAAACAGCAAGCAATAAAGATGTAGAAGCAGAGTGGCTAGGAAAAACTCCCTAGAAAGGAAGGAACCTAGGAAGAAACCTAGAGAGGAACCAGGCTCTGAGGGGTGGCCAGTCCTCTTCTGGCTGTGCTGGATGGAGATTATAACAGTACATGGCCAAGATGTTAAAATGTTCATAGGTGACCAGCAGGGTCAAATAATAATAATCACAGTGGTTGTAGAGGGTGCAACAGGTCAGCACTTCAGGAGTAAATGTCAGTTCGCTTTTCATAGCCGATCATTCAGAGTTAGAGACAGCAGGTGCGGTAGACATCGTTGAAAACAGCAGGTCCGGGACAAGGTAGCATGTCCATTGATCAGGTCAGGGTTCCATAGCCGCAAGCAGAAACTGGAGCAGCAGCACGACCAGGTGGACTGGGGACAAGCAAGGAGTCATCAGGACAGATAGTTCTGAGGCATGGTCCTAGGGCTCAGGTCCTCCGAGAGAAGAGAGAGAGTTAGAGGGAGCATACTTAAATTCACACAGGACACTGGATAAGACAGGAGAAATACTCCAGATATAACAGACTGATCCTAGCCCCCGACACACAAACTATTGCAGCATAAATACTGGAGGCTGAGACAGGAGGGGTCGGGAGACACTGTGGCCCCATCCGACAATAACTCCGGACAGGGCCAACCAGGCAGGATATAACCCCAGCCACTTTGCCAATGCACAGCCACCACATCACTAGAGGGATATCTTAAACCACCATATTACTACCCAGAGACAAGGCTGAATATAGCCCACAAAGATCTCCTCCACCGCACAAGCCCGAGGGGGGCGCCAACCCGGACAGGAAGATCACGTCAGTGACTCAACACACTCAGTGACGCACCCCTCCTAGGGACGGCATGGAAGAGCACCAGTAAGCCAGTGACTCAGCCCCCGTAATAGGGTTAGAGGCAGAGAATCCCAGTGGCGAGAGGGGAACCGGCCAGGCATAGACAGCAAGGGTGGTTCGTCACTCCAATGCCTTTCCGTTCACCTTCACACTCCTGGGACAGACTACACTCAATCATAGGACCCACTGAAGAGATGAGTCTTCAATAACCTTAAAGGTTGAGACTGAGTCTGCATCTCACATGGGTAGGCAGACCATTCCATAGAAATGGAGCTCTATAGGAGAAAGCCCTGCCTCCAGCTGTTTTCTTAGACATTCTAGGGACAATAAGGAGGCCTGCGTCTTGTGACCGTAGTGTGCATGTTGGTGTGTATGGCAGGACCAAATCGGAGAGATAGGTAGGAGCAAACCTATGTAATGCTTTGTAGGTAAGCAGTAAAACATTGAAATCAGCCCTAGCCTTAACAGGCTATTAGGTTACTAGTGTGTGTCAGTTTGTAACTATATTTTTTTCCAGGAGGCTTTAAAAAAGTTGGGTAGAGACAGAGAGCGAGAGATAAAGAGACAGTGACAGTGAGGGAAAAGATGGGAAGGGAGGAGAAGAATAACTGTGACAGAGAAGGAAAGCCTTCCCTTTCCTCAATCTCTGAGCGGTGAAGCAAGAGGCTAATGAATCTTGTATGTTGATGGCTGTGTGGCAGATGGTGTCGAGGCCTGGGCCATATCCGCATGCGTCAGCACAAACCCTTTCTGCAGCGTCATCATCGCTGCCCACAGGCTCCCGTCAGGTCCCCCAAGATAGAGCCACACTGTGACATTGCACCGGTCTGTTGGAATCTCTCTATCTCTCACTCGCTCTCTTTCTCACACACACTCATACCCTGTCATTCACTCTTCCTCAGGGGAATTTTGACTGCAGAGCTCTGTAGGGACAAAGACACAGGGGCCTTTCTCTCCACTGGCTTGAACAGTCAACTGTGTGCTTTCCAGCATGGCAGACCATTTATGTCCGTGTGTGGGTTACAGTATTCAAGACTGTATTAGCATCTGTGGGTGTGTTAGCACATGAGTGTGTGCGAGAGGGAGTGTATGTGTGATGGGTGTGTTTCATCAAATAGCACTAGAGAACTAGGCTTACATTTGTCAGTGGTGGCTCAGAGACTTGACAATCTCTCACACACTCTCCTCTGTGTAGATTTCCCCCTGTTCCACTACCCCTAGATAACCTCTAAACAGTGTCTGCCTCGTGACCCTGTGCTGCATCACAATTACGTTTACCGGTATGCACAGGCCCTACCCTTGCTATAGGCTATATAATGAAATCTGTTAAAACAATGTCTCACATCCTTTCCTGCCTATTTGTCCAACCAGATGCATTACAACACAGTATGAACCAGCCGTATCTAACAGCCCCTCCTCAACACAAGTAATACGCATCTTGTCGTGATGTGTGTTTTGTCCTATATTTTTTATTTTTCATTCCCCGTCCCCACAGGAGGCCTTTTGCATTTTGGTAGGCCGTCATTGTAAATAAGAATTTGTTCTTAGTTAAATAAAGGTTAAATAAAAAAATCAAAATAAATGAACCCCCTTTCCCAAAGCCTCTTTATGAGTTCTCAGGCCTAATGGGAGGATGACATCATCTTGGACAGGGCCCGGTTTCCCAAAAGCATCTTAAGGCTAAGTTCATCGTTAGAACCTTTTGTAGGAGTGTCGTTAAATCTCCGAGCTGTTTCCCAAAAGCGGTGTTATTAACGCTGAACATGAAAACCCTCGTAATCTAACGCCTGCCTCGATCACTCGTAGAACAGCTAAGTGTGTTGTTAGATGCTTTTTTGCCCTCCCGCGTCACTTTATACGCAGAAGATCTCCGCTAAACATAAAATCACATTGGTTTATCAGTCTCTCTGTGACCTCCGATAACTTCAGAACAAGTTGATTACACATACAACGTTGCCAATGTCTTTGCAATTGATAGAAACAAGCGACGTATAAAAATATGTTTCAAATGAAAACCAAGATGAATGCGTTAAAATATAAGCAGTAGGCTTTAGGTCTATTTCAGTCCTATTGAAATACATTACATGTTCAATAAATGTAGTTATATTCTGCTACTTGTAGGCTACTGTCTGTAATTTGTCTCAATATATTTAATGTGTAGCCTAACGTGCCAAATTGGGGATTTAGTGCATTTTTATTGGGCAAGCATTAGAATAAGCCGCCTCAAGGTGGTAATATCTCTCTAGGAGCTGAAACGTCATCAGTTTTGCGAAATAATTATAATTTTAAATCAAGATATGAATGAGAGCAACACTGCCTTTACTTTGATCCCATCGGTATGGATACATGCTCCAACGACGCCCTTATGACCATTCTCTCTATGTGGTGTTTTGGGAAAAGCATGTTACATCTTCGGCCGTTATAGGAAAGATGTATCTTTAAAACACTTGTAAGTTCCATTGCTATCGAGAAACCGGGCCCTGGACTGTAATGAAAGGATCATTATGCCTGCTTGTTGTATCTAGGGTGCATGAGTTGAATCAGCCCTGTCCTTGTAACTGCTGGTGTGTTGACTGACATTGGTTTCACCTCATTATGATTTTGACTACAAGAGTAGTAGTGCAGGGAGTTCTGAAAATGTATTTCACAATTTTTGTTTCTACATCAATGCTCCATATTACAAAAACTGCAGGGATTAGATCATGTGTTTTGGCACAGTGGCACCAGGCTTAAAATAAAATAACACTCAGACTATATTTAGGTATTTGTTTCATTATTCCACTGTTGATACGGTCCCCAAAATATTTTGCAGCAATCAAGTTTTCAGGATATATATAGAACTTTCACAATACAGAAAGACACAGTATGGCACGTTTTGCCTCATTTGAAAATTCTATATCTTGAAAACTTGATTGCTGACATGCAAACATTTGGGACTGTTATCAACAGTGGACCAATGAAACTAATACCAAATATATTTTTTTTTGTGGAATTTTCATTTTAAGGTCTTTGTAGACTGTAATATTCTAACCGTCTTATGCCACGATTTTGCATAAGGGCCTTGTCCAAGGGCACATCGACAGAGCCTTGTCGGCTCGGGGATTCGAATCAGCAACTTTTCAGTTACTGGCCCAATGCTCTAACCCAGAGCTGCCCAACCCTCTTCCTGGAGATCTACTGTCCTGTAGGTTTTCAGTCCAACCCTAATTTAGAATATCTGATTCAGCTAGTTAAGGTCTTGTTGAGCAGGTAATTAGAAGAAACAGGTGGGTTAAATTAGGGTTGGACTGAAAACCCACAGGACGGTAGATCTCCAGGAAGAGGGTTGGGCAGCCCTGCTCTAACCGCTAGGCTACCTGCCGCTGACACATGCTCAGATCAAATACACCGTTGCAGTTGACGCAGCGTACGTCGGCAGACACAGCCTCTCAAGCCAATCGCAGAATGTGACGACAGAACGGAAGCAAATCATACAATCTGACCAGGTTGACATCAAGATTTTAATTTGGTAACATCGTACAGTGTGATGTGATAATCGTAAAAGACTGAATCTGACATAGTCTGTAAAGACCTTAAGGGGGATTGAAAGGTGGTGTTCAGCTACTGGACTGTTAGCATGATGAGTGGTGGTTTGATTTCTATTCAATTACATTTACATTTAAGGGGCTTTATTGGCATGGGAAAGCTATGTTTCCATTGCCAAAGCAAGTGAAATAGATAATAAACAAACAAAAAATGTACAGTAAACATTACACTTACAAAAGTTCCAAAATAATAAAGACATTTCAAATGTTATTATGTCTATATACAGTGTTGTAATGATAAATTACAAAAGGGAAAATAAATAAACAGAAATATAGGTTGTATTTACAATGCTGTTTGTTTTTCACTGGTTGCCCTTTTCTTGTGGCAACAGGTCACAAATCTTGCTGCTGTAATTGCACACTGTGGTATTTCACCCAATAGATGTGGGAATTTATCAAAAAATTGGATATGTTTTCAAAGTCTACATTTGGCAGGAGGTTAGGAAGTGCAGCTTAGTTTCCACCTCATTTTGTGGGCAGTGTGCGCATAGCCTTTCTTCTCGAGAGCCAGGTCTGCCTTGGGCGGCCTTTCTCAATAGCAAGGCTATGCTCATGGAGTCTGTACATAGTCAAAGATTTCCTAAACTTTGGGTCAGTCACAGTGGTCAGGTTTTCTGCCACTGCGTACTCTCTGTTTAGGGCCAAATCTATTTCTACAGTAATGTTGTTATCTCTTCTCCCCCCACGATGTTCTGCTCTGCTTTTGTGGATGTGTCGTACCATCTAGAGCAGGCTGCTGTGCATTGTGTGTAGAGTATAAAGAAATAGCGGAGGAGGAGAGAAGGAAGAGTTAAAATCCCACAGCTCAACTTCCCTCCCACACTATGAACCAGTGCTGCCTGCCTCTCAGTCAGACCTGTTAAGTCATCAAATGTATATCTAATCTAATTGTATTTGCTTCGTTAACCACAGGTGTAGACTGACAGTGAAATGCTTACTTGAGGGCCATTCCAAACAACGCAGAGAAAAATATAGAAAAATAATAACATGAGGAATAAATACACAATCAGTAACGATAATTTGGCTTCATACAGTATTCAGACCCTTTGACTTTTTCCACATTTTGTTATGTTACAGCCTTATTCTAAAATGGATGAAATAGTTTTTTTTACTCATCAATCTACACACAATACCCCATAATGACAAAGCAAAAACAGAAATACCTTATTTACATAAGTATTCAGACCCTTTATGAGACTTGAAATTGAGCTCAGGTGCATCCTTTTTCCATTGATCAATCAATCAAATGTATTTATAAAGCCCTTTTACATCAGCCAATGTCACAAAGTGCTGTACAGAAACCCAGCCTAAAACCACAAAGAGCAAGCAATGCAGATGTAGAAGCATGGTGGCTAGGAAAAACTCCCTAGAAAGGCAGGAACCTAGGAAGAAACCTAGAGAGGAACCAGGCTCTGAGGGGTGGCCAGTCCTCTTCTGGCTGTGCTGGGTGGAGATTATAACAGTACATGGCCAAGATTTTAAAATGTTCATAGGTGACCAGCAGGGTCAAATAATAATAATCACAGTGGTTGTAGAGGGTGCAACAGGTCAGCACTTCAGGAGTAAATGTCAGTTGGCTTTTCATAGCTGATCATCCTTGAGATGTTTCTACAACTTGATTGGAGTCCACCTGTGGTAAATTCAATTGATTGGACAATATTGGAATGGCACACACCTGTCTATATAAGGTCCCACAGTTGACCGTGCATATCAGAGCGAAAAGCAAGCCAAGAGGTCGAAGGAATTGTCCGTAGAGCTCTGAGACAGGATTGTGTCGAGGGATAGATCTGGGGAAGGGTACCAAAACATTTCTGCAGCATTGAAGAGCCCCAAGAACACAGTGGCCTCCATCATTCTTAAATGGAATAAGTTTGGAACTGCCAAGACTCTTCCTAGAGCTGGCCACTTGGCCAAACTGAACTATCGAGGGAGAAGGACCTTGGTCAGGGAGGTGACCAAGAACCCGATGGTCACTCTGACAGAGCTCCAGAGTTCCTCTGTGGAGATGGGAGAAGCTTCCAGAAAAACAACCATCTCTGCAGCACTCCACCAATCAGGCCTTTATGGTAGAGTGGCCAGATGGAAGTCACTCCCCAGTAAAAGGCACATGACCACAAGTCCACTTGGAGTTTGCCAAAAGGCACCTAAAGGACTCTCAGATCCTGAGAAACAAGATTCTCTGGTCTGATGAAACCAAGATTGAACTATTTGACCTGAATGCCAAGCGCCAGGTCTGGAGGAAACCTGGCACCATCCCTACGGTGAAGCATGGTGGTGGCAGCATCATGCTGTGGGGATGTTTTTCAGCGGCAGGGACTGGGAGACTAGTCAGGATCGAGGGAAAGATGAACAGAGCAAAGTACAGAGAGATCCTTGATGAAACGACGACCCTAAGGATAACGACCCTAAGCACACAGCCAAGACAAGGCAGGAGTGGCTTTGGGACAGGTGTTGGAATGTCCTAGAGTGGCCCAGCCAGAGCCTGGACTTCAACCCTATCTAACATCTCTGGAGAGACCTGAAAATAGCTGTGCAGTGACACTCCCCGTCCAACCTGACAGAGCTTGAGAGGATCTGCAGAGAAGAATGGGAGAAACACCCCAAATGCAGGTCTGCCAAGCTTGTAGCATCAAGTCTGTAATCGCTGCCAAAGGTGCTTCAACAAAGTACAGAGTAAATGGTCTGAATTAGAGGTCGACCGATTATGATTTTTCAACGCCGATACCGATTATTGGAGGACAAAAAAAGCCGATAGCGATTAATCGGACAATTTTTTAAATGTATTTGTAATAATGACAATTACAACAATACTGAATGAACACTTATTTTAACTTAATATAATACATCAATAAAATACATTTTGCCTCAAATAAATAATGAAACATGTTCAATTTGGTTTAAATAATGCAAAAACAAAGTGTTGGAGTAGAAAGTAAAAGTGCAATATGTGCCATGTAAGAAAGCTAATGTAAGTTCCTTGCTCAGAACATGAGAACATATGAAAGCTGGTGGTTCCTTTCAACATGAGTCTTCGATATTCCCAGGTAAGAAGTTTTAGGTTGTAGTTATTATAGGAATGATAGGACTTTTTCTCTCTATACCATTTGTATTTCATATACCTTTGACTATTGGATGTTCTTTTAGGCACTTTAGTATTGCCAGTGTAACAGTATAGCTTCCGTACCTCCCCTCGCTTCTACCTGGGCTCGAACCAGGAACACAACGACAACAGCCACCCTCGAAGCAGCGTTACCCATGCAGAGCAAGGGGAACAACTACTCCAAGTCTCAGAGTGAGTGACGTTTGAAACGCTATTAGCGCGCACCCCGCTAACTAGCTAGCCATTTCACATCACATCGTTACACCAGCCTAATCTCGGGAGTTGATAGGCTTGAAGTCATAAACAGCAGAGCTGCTGGCAAAACACACGAAAGTGCTGTTTGAATGAATGCTTATGAGCCTGCTGGTGCCTACCATCGCTCAGTCAGACTGCTCTGTCAAATCATAGACTTAATTATAACATAATAGCACATAGAAATGCGAGCCTCATTAATATGGTCGAATCCGGAAACTATCATCTCGAAAATAAGACGTTTATTCTTTCAGTGAAATACGGAACCGTTCCTTATTTTATCTAATGGGTGGCATCCATTAGTCTAAATATTCCTGTTACATTGCACAACCTTCAATGTTATGTCATAATTACGTAAACTTCTGGCAAATTCGTTCTCAATGAGCCAGGTGGCCCAAACTGTTGCATATACCCTGACTGTGACACAATTTCACCTGGTTAATATTGCCTGCTAACCTGGATTTCTTTTAGCTAAATATGCAGGTTTAAAAATATATACTTCTGTGTATTGATTTTAAGAAAGGCATTGGTGTTTATGTTTAGGTAAACGTTGGAGCAATGACAGTCCTTTTTCGCAAATGCGCACTGCATCGATTATATGCAACGCAGGACACGCTAGATAAACTAGTAATATCATCAACCATGTGTAGTTATAACTAGTGATTATGATTGATTGATTGTTTTTTTATAAGATAGGTTTAATGCTAGCTAGCAACTTACCTTGGCTTCTACTGCATTCGCGTAACAGGCAGGCTCCTCGTGAAGTGCAATGAGAGGCAGGTGGTTAGAGCGTTGGACTAGTTAACCGTAAGGTTGCAAGATTGAATCCCTGAGCTGACAAGGTAAAAATCGGTGGTTCTGCCCCTGAACAAGGCAGTTAACCCACCGTTCCTAGGCCGTCATTGAAAATAAGAATGTGTTCTTAACTGACTTGCCTAGTTAAATAAAGGTATTAAAAAAAAAACGGCAAATTCGGCGTCCAAAAATGACCGATTTCCGATTGTTATGAAAACTTGAAATCGGCCCAAATTAATCGGCCATTCCGATTAATCTGTCGACCACTAGTCTGAATGATTTTTCAGTATTTGTTTTATACATTTGCAAAACAGTTTTTGTTTTGTCATTATGGGGTATTGTGTGTAGGTTGATCAGGGAAAAATGTAATCAATATAAAATAGGTCTGTAATGTAACAAACTGTGGAAAAAGTAAAGTGGTGTGAAAACTTCCCGAATGCACTGTATACAGGGTACCAGAACCGGGTCGATGGGGTACAACGTGATTGAGGTAGATATGTACATATTGTCATGTACTGTCATGTTGTGTCTTGTCTCTGTCCTTTCCCTTCACCCTGTCTCCCTCTGCTGGTCGTTGTTAGGTTACCTTTTCTCCCCCGCTTTCCCCCAGCTGTTCCTTGTCTCCTCTAACTACCCATTCACCCCGTTTCCCACCTGTTCCCTTTTTCCCTCTGATTAGGTCCCTATATCTCTCTCTGTTTCTGTTCCTGTCCTTGTCGGATTCTTGTTTGTTGTGTTTCATGCCTGAGCCAGACTATCGTCATGTTTGCTGTAACCTTGTCCTGTCCTGTCGGAATCTGCCGGTCTATCTGAGCCTACCTATGTTTGGTTATTAAAGAAGCTCTGTTTAAGTTAGTTCGCTTTTGGGTCCTCATTCACTCACCATAACAGAAGAATCCGACCAAGAATGGACCCAGCGACTTCGGATCCTCTCCACTCAGCCGTCGGGATCCAGGGAGCGATGCTAGGCAGACACGAGCAGGAAGTGTCTGCTGCTCGACATGCCGTTGAGACCCTGGCCACCCAAGTCTCCAACCTCACAGAACAGGTTCACCATCTCCGCCTCGATCCACCGGCCACTTCCAGGGCTTTCGAATCTCCGGAGCCCAGAATCAATAACCCGCCGTGTTACTCTGGGGAGCCCACTGAATGCCGCTCGTTCCTCACCCAGTGTGATATTGTGTTTTCTCTCCAGCCCAACACTTACTCCAGGAGCACTGCTCGTGTCGCCTACGTCATATCTCTCCTTATTGGACGGGCTCGTGAGTGGGGCACGGCAATCTGGGAGGCAAGGGCTGAGTGTACTAACCAGTATCAAGACTTTAAGGAGGAGATGATACGGGTTTTTGATCGATCTGTTTTTGGGGAGGAGGCTTCCAGGGCCCTGTCTTCCCTATGTCAAGGCAATCGATCCATAACAGACTACTCTATTGAGTTTCGCACTCTTGCTGTCTCCAGTGGCTGGAACGAGCCGGCCTTGCTCGCTCGTCTTCTGGAGGGTTTCCGCGCAGAGGTAAAGGATGAGATTCTCTCCCGGGAGGTTCCTTCCAGCGTGGATTCCTTGATTGAACTCGCTATTCGCATTGAGCGACGGGTTGATCTTCGTCACCGAGCTCGTGGAAAGGAGCTTGCGCTCTCCGTCGCCTCCCTCTCCGCATCACTACCATCTTCCTCTGCCGGCTCGGGTGCTGAGCCCATGCAGCTGGGAGGTATCCGCATCTCGACTAAGGAGAGGGAACGGAGAATCACCAACCGCCTCTGTCTCTATTGCGGTTCCGCTGGTCATTTTGTCACTTCATGTCCAGTAAAAGGCCAGAGCTCGTCAGTAAGCGGAGGGCTACTGGTGAGCGCTACTACTCCTGTCTCTCCTTCAAGATCCTGCACTACCTTGTCGGTCCATCTACGCTGGACCGGTTCGTCAGCTTCCTGCAGTGCCTTAATAGACTCTGGGGCGGAGGGCTGTTTTATGGACGAGACCTGGGCTCGGGAACATGACATTCCTCTCAGACAGTTAAAGGAGCCCACGGCCTTGTTCGCCCTGGATGGTAGTCCTCTCCCCAGGATTCAGCGTGAGACGCTACCTTTAACCCTCACTGTTTCTGGTAATCATAGTGAAACCATTTCTTTTTTAATTTTTCGTTCACCTTTTACACCTGTTGTTTTGGGCCATCCCTGGCTAGTTTGTCATAATCCTTCCATTAATTGGTCTAGTAATTCTATCCTCTCCTGGAACGTCTCTTGTCATGTGAAATGTTTAATGTCTGCTATCCCTCCTGTTTCCTCTGTCTCTTCTTCACAGGAGGAGCCTGGTGATTTGACAGGGGTGCCGGAGGAATATCACGATCTGCGCACGGTGTTCAGTCGGTCCAGGGCCACCTCTCTTCCTCCACACCGGTCGTATGATTGTAGTATTGATCTCCTTCCGGGAACCACCCCCCCCCGGGGTAGACTATACTCTCTGTCGGCTCCCGAACGTAAGGCTCTCGAAGATTATTTGTCTGTAGCTCTTGACGCCGGTACCATAGTCCCCTCCTCCTCTCCCGCCGGAGCGGGGTTTTTTTTTTGTCAAGAAGAAGGACGGGTCTCTGCGCCCCTGCATAGATTATCGAGGGCTGAATGACATAACAGTGAAGAATCGTTATCCGCTTCCTCTTATGTCTTCAGCCTTCGAGATCCTGCAGGGAGCCAGGTTTTTCACTAAGTTGGACCTTCGTAACGCTTACCATCTCGTGCGCATCAGGGAGGGGGACGAGTGGAAGACGGCGTTTAACACTCCGTTAGGGCACTTTGAATACCGGGTTCTTCCTTTCGGCCTCGCTAACGCTCCAGCTGTCTTTCAGGCATTAGTCAATGATGTCCTGAGAGACATGCTGAACATCTTTGTTTTCGTTTACCTTGACGATATCCTGATTTTTTCACCGTCACTCCAGATTCATGTTCAGCACGTTCGACGTGTCCTCCAGCGCCTTTTAGAGAATTGTCTTTTTGTGAAGGCTGAGAAGTGCACTTTTCATGCCTCCTCCGTCACATTTCTCGGTTCTGTTATTTCCGCTGAAGGCATTAAGATGGATCCCGCTAAGGTCCAAGCTGTCATTGATTGGCCCGTCCCTAAGTCACGCGTCGAGCTGCAGCGCTTTCTCGGCTTCGCGAACTTCTATCGTCGTTTCATCCGTAATTTCGGTCAGGTGGCAGCTCCTCTCACAGCCCTTACTTCTGTCAAGACGTGCTTTAAGTGGTCCGTTTCCGCCCAGGGAGCTTTTGATCTCCTCAAGAATCGTTTTACATCCGCTCCTATCCTTGTTACACCTGACGTCTCTAGACAGTTCGTTGTCGAGGTTGACGCGTCAGAGGTGGGCGTGGGAGCCATCCTTTCTCAGCGCTCCCTCTCTGACGACAAGGTCCACCCATGCGCGTATTTTTCTCATCGCCTGTCGCCGTCGGAACGTAACTATGATGTGGGTAACCGCGAACTGCTCGCCATCCGGTTAGCCCTAGGCGAATGGCGACAGTGGTTGGAGGGGGCGACCGTTCCTTTTGTCGTTTGGACTGACCATAGGAACCTTCTTTTCGTTCCCGTTCCTACTCGTCTGGCCGTTCTTCAGTGGGCTCACTCTGCCAAGTTAGCCGGCCACCCTGGCGTTCGGGGTACGCTTGCTTCCATTCGCCAGCGTTTTTGGTGGCCCACCCGGGAGCATGACACGCGTCGTTTCGTGGCTGCTTGTTCGGTCTGCGCGCAGACTAAGTCCGGTAACTCTCCTCCTGCCGGCCGTCTCAGGCCGCTTCCTATTCCCTCTCGACCGTGGTCTCACATCGCCTTAGATTTTGTCACCGGACTGCCTTCGTCAGCGGGGAAGACTGTTATTCTTACGGTTGTCGATAGGTTCTCTAAGGCGGCTCATTTCATTCCCCTTGCTAAGCTTCCTTCTGCTAAAGAGACGGCACAAATCATCATCGAGAATGTTTTCAGAATTCATGGCCTTCCGTCAGACGTCGTTTCGGACAGAGGTCCGCAATTCACGTCTCAATTTTGGAGGGAGTTTTGCCGTTTGATTGGGGCTTCCGTCAGTCTCTCTTCCGGCTTTCACCCCCAGTCTAACGGTCAAGCAGAACGGGCCAATCAGACTATTGGTCGCATCTTACGCAGTCTTTCTTTTCGTAACCCTGCGTCTTGGTCAGAACAGCTCCCCTGGGCAGAATACGCCCACAACTCGCTTCCTTCGTCTGCGACCGGGCTATCTCCTTTTCAGAGTAGCCTCGGGTACCAGCCTCCGCTGTTCTCATCTCAGTTCGCCGAGTCCAGCGTCCCCTCCGCTCAGGCTTTTGTCCAACGTTGCGAGCGCACCTGGAAGAGGGTCAGGTCTGCACTTTGCCGTTATAGGACGCAGACTGTGAGGGCTGCTAATAAGCGTAGAACTAAGAGTCCTAGATATTGTCGCGGTCAGAGAGTTTGGCTCTCCACTCAGAACCTTCCCCTTAAGACGGCTTCTCGCAAGTTGACCCCGCGGTTCATTGGTCCGTTCCGTATTTCTCGGGTCATTAATCCTGTCGCAGTTCGACTTCTTCTTCCGCGATACCTTCGTCGCGTCCACCCGGTCTTCCATGTCTCCTGCATCAAGCCCGTCCTTCGCGCCCCCGCTCGTCTTGCCCCCCCCCCCCCCCCCATCCTTGTCGAGGGCGCACCCATCTACAGGGTCCGTAGAATTTTGGACATGCGTCCTCGGGGCCGTGGTCACCAGTACCTCGTAGATTGGGAGGGGTACGGTCCTGAGGAGAGGAGTTGGGTTCCCTCTCGGGACGTGCTGGACCGTGCGCTGATCGAGGATTTCCTCCGTTGCCGCCAGGTTTCCTCCTCGAGTGCGCCAGGAGGCGCTCGGTGAGTGGGGGGGTACTGTCATGTACTGTCATGTTGTGTCTTGTCTCTGTCCTTTCCCTTCACCCTGTCTCCCTCTGCTGGTCGTTGTTAGGTTACCTTTTCTCCCCCGCTTTCCCCCAGCTGTTCCTTGTCTCCTCTAACTACCCATTCACCCCGTTTCCCACCTGTTCCCTTTTTCCCTCTGATTAGGTCCCTATATCTCTCTCTGTTTCTGTTCCTGTCCTTGTCGGATTCTTGTTTGTTGTGTTTCATGCCTGAGCCAGACTATCGTCATGTTTGCTGTAACCTTGTCCTGTCCTGTCGGAATCTGCCGGTCTATCTGAGCCTACCTATGTTTGGTTATTAAAGAAGCTCTGTTTAAGTTAGTTCGCTTTTGGGTCCTCATTCACTCACCATAACACATATAGGTAGGGGTAAAGTGATTAGGCAACAGAATAGATCATAAACAGTAGCAACAGTGTATGTGATTAATCAAAAGGGTAAATGCAGATAGTCATGGTATCTATTTGGTGAACTTTTTAGTAGTCTTAAGGCCTTGGGGTAGAATGTGTTCAGGGTCCTGTTGTTCCAGACTTGGTGCATCGGTACCGCTTCCCGTGCAATAGCAGAGAGAACAGTCTATGACTTGGGTGGCTGGAGTCTGACAATTTTTAGGGCCTTAATATTTAGGGCCTTCCTCTGACCCCGTCTGGTATATAGGTCCTGGATGGCAGGGAGCTCGTCCGCTCTACCTTCTGTAGCTCCTTGCAGTCGGATGCCTAGTAGTTGCCATACCAAGCGTTGAGAGAGCCAGTCAAGATGCTTTCAATGGTGCAACTGTATCACTTTTTGATGATCTGAGGGCTCATGCTAAATGTTTTCAGCCACCTGGGGGGGAAGAGGCATTGTCATGCCTTCTTCACGACTGTGTTGGTGTGTGTGTGTGGACCATATTCATTCCTTAGTGATGTGGACACCAAGGAACTTGAAGCTCTCAACCCGCTCCTCTACAGCCTCGTCGATGTGAATAGGGGTGTGCTCAGCCCTCCGTTTCCTGTAGTTCACGATCAGCTCCTATGTCTTGCTGACGAAGAGGGAGAGGTTGTTGTCCTGGCACCACGCTGCCAGGTCACTGACCTAGGGCTGAGGTCATTTTGTCAGCCGGTTATTGTCTAATAAATCAATTTAATATACACCATCACAATATATCCATTCTTTATTTTAGGAAAGTCTAAAGAAACATTATGATAGGAAGAAAATGTATTTCAGAAGAGCAGAATATGAGTTGGCTTACTGTATGTTATCTGGCTATGCTATGCTATTGGGGGAGCCTTATGGTTACGCAATGCTGGGGTAATCAGTAGTGGATGCTCTGGGTTCTCTCCCCAGGTTAGGCCTCAGGAGAATGGGGAAATGGGATTGGAGCAGTGGAAACAATCTAAAGGCTGGTTTACAGTCAGTCTATCAACATTTCTGTAGACAATTGTCATAACGACATCATGAACATTCTATTGTAGTCTGACATCAAACTTGTAGTTATAAAAAAGTATAAAGACAAAACAACAGCCTCTGTATGACATCAGTAGCCTGGTGCTCCAAATGGCATACTTTCTCTATTTTAACACCAATAAACATATCTGTTTGGACATTTACAAGTGAATGTGAACAAGGGACAATGTGCAAATGTACAATGTTTTGATGCATGCAGTACTGGCTCTTCAGCAGCATGTCTACATGCTGTGTCTGTGTGGAGTCTGGAGTCACTAAGGCAATGGGCCTGCCTGCTCTGCTTTGAGAAGAGGGGAGAATCAGACAGGCCTAGAATGGGGAGAAGAAAAATCAAGTGAATCAAAATAGCAGTGGCAGCTGTACAAATAACTCATCCAAAGGGCTTTTCCTTCTCAAACAAGGTAACGCCACGTCATCTTATTCATTCAACCACTAGCAAGTTCAACTTTTTATGCAGGAAAAATATATATAAAACGCATAAGAAGTATCTTGCTGTGTTTTGTAAACACATCTAAAATGCTTCTTATTGTGATTTCTGCTCGGCATCAGACTCATTCTGTGCATCAGTTCAGTTCAATTCAGGAAGGGGAGTTCTATCAGCAGACAGCGCTGTCACTGATGTGGAGCTTCTTTTCTCTGGTGCTGTTCTCAGTGTAGCCAGCCTATTCTTCTCAGGTAAAATGCAAGATGAACTTCAAGCAAAACATTAGGAAATGTAGCTGGCTACATTATTTCTATGATAGGCCTAAACATTATGATGGCCATACATTGTTTTTGCAAAAAATACCTTGCTTTTTGATTGTAAGCTCATTTACTTGTGTGGCTGCCAGCCAAATAGCATTGCACTTCTGTTTTCATCTGATGAAAATGACAGTGTTTTATGCCGAATGTGTTGCACCTCCTTGATCATTTTATTGAAGAAAACACTGTTGACTTTCAATATAAAATGCAACCCCTGTCAATACACAGCTGGACACACCTGCTCCTGCTTTCTCCTGTTGTGACTTTTACAAACATACACGTGACTGGCTCAGCTGTGCTGGGGAACTAAGTAAGCTTCATAATGTAAAATAATGTGACAGGTGAAATAAGAACGGGATCTGCTTTATCCCCTAATGTATTGCACAAGTTAACTGCAGATATTTACTTAAAATTGCTACAAATATTTAATGCTACTTTAACTGTTCAGCGATCTTACCATTTATGTCCATCTTCTCATCCACAGGCACCATCGATGAGGACGCAGCAGTGAACTGACGAGTCACACATAGAAACGCCCCAGTCCCTCCCACCACCAGCCCCCCTCCCCTCCCTCTGTCCCTCTCCCCTATTCCTGGCCCCTCTTCCCCACCCCAGACTCACCATGCTGATCAAGGAGTACCGGATCCCAATGCCAATGAGTGTGGACGAGTACCGCATCGCCCAGCTCTACATGATCCAGGTGAGGCCAACAGACACACACTTCACCTGAAACCCCTGACCCCTCACCTACAGGACAACACCTCCACCCCAGAGTTCAATAGAACACCTACTGGACAACAAATCTGTAGTGGAGTGGAGGGGGAGCTTTTGTAAAACAGGGGATTTTCTACCACGATTGGTCATTAAAGTGCTCAATTATAAATTGATTGGTCACACAGCATTTAATGTTGGGATACAGCCGGGTTCCCAAACTGGTGGCCCGCGCTGAAAAATGTTGTACCCCAAAGTTTTCTGAGCAAAAATAAATAAGTCATTGTAACGGCTGTTGTTGATGGAAGAAGAGGAGACCAATGCGCAGCGTGTTAAGCGTCCATATTGATAATTTATTACCATGAATACACAAACACTCAACAGAAAATAATCACCCACAACTCAAGGGTGAAAACAGGCTACCTAAGTATGGTTCTCAATCAGGGACAACGATTGACAGCTGCCTCTGATTGAGAACCATACCAGGCCAAACACAGAAATCCCAAATCCTAGAAAAAAGAACATAGACTGCCCACCCCAACTCACGCCCTGACCATACTAAAACAAAGACAAAACAAAGGAACTAAGGTCAGAACGTGACAGTAATAACTTTTTGGGTGGTTTAATTTTCTTTGTTTGACGTAAAATACTGTAAAAACACCAGGAAATCAACTCTAAGTGATTTTCATTTAAGAAATCTGTTCCCAAGTATTCCCGCACATAATAGAGAGACACGTGATCATATTCAAATGTAAGCAAGGTTTTCAAATATTTTTTTTGGCAACAAATGATTTGTTATTTTGTTCCGGCCCCCGACCATCCACTCAAGATAAAGTCGTCCCGCGGCTGAATCTAGTTGATGATCCCTGGTATACAGGAACAATAGGAGCTGTGTACTGATGGATTATCTCTACTTTAACTCTCTGAGGCTGGCTCCTCCCTCCCTCCCTCCCTCAGCTGGTGTGTGTTTTGTCCAGGGAGGGAGGGGCACTCTGCTACTCTCTTACAGCAGGCAGAAACTGCTGTGACGTGAAAGCCGCCCATCTGAAGCTGCTAGGGAGGACCATACTCCCCCGGGAGGAATGTCTCTAATGGATTCATTTGTTCTGTTGTTTATTTAGACGCCAGAAACATTTTGCTTGTAGGCACTAGGTGAGGATGATGAAGAAGAAGCTGCTAACACAGGATATTGAGAATCTCAATCAACACTCCTCTGAATTCTCTTCTGTCTACTATTCAGGCTGATTTAACTGCAGATGTCCCTACTTAGCTGCATTACATGTAGCCAGCCCAGCCCTCTTCCCCTGCCTACCACTGTACACTAAATACAGTTTGTACAGTTTGCATTATCCTCGGGTGTACAGCACTGGCCACTAATCCGGTTGAGCTGCTTTTCCCTCTAAATGGGTTTGAACATGGTCATGTGAACAGACATGCCCCAAGGCAGTCATAAAAGTTGTGTCCCTGCCTCTTTAGTGCTTTGTCAGTACTGTATTAAGGGTGTTGGGTACTGTATGGACTTGTACTAGCCTGTTTTAATAGAACTGGATCAGAGGAAGGGCTTTGACACTAGAAGGAAGAGGGGCTGATCAGTCATTTCCACAATTGGGGTTGAGCTCCAGAGCCATTGATTCTGGCCCAGTTCCATAGGTACAGCAAAGTGAACAGATGGAGAATCCAAAAGGATAGAGTGTTTACAAGCAAGCTGAGGCAGGCAAGGATGCTGTTAAATTAGTGACCCATAGTTACTTTCCCCCTTTCCACCTTTTCAGGTCGCACAGCAAAATATTTAGGAGCATATACGAGTAAAATGGTCACACTGTAGAGCACTGTTGCCATGGCAACCATGACGTCAACAGCATGCCGGCAGTCAGGTTTTGAGAGAGAGAGAGGGAGGGAGAGAGAGAGGGAGAGAGAGAGAGGAGAAGGAACCGAGAGCTTGAGGAAAAGTGAGGGGAAGAGTTAGAAATGGAGCTGAAGAGTGGAGGGTAGAAACAGAGAGGGAAATATATTTTTAGGGAGAGTAGGAGAGGCAGGGTGTGGATGGATACCCTGTCTTCATTCCTGCATGTTACCAGGGCAACCCCAGGCAGAATTCCTGCCCCTGATTTATCCCCAGTGTAACAATGGTGGCTCAAGCTTGGACCTGTCAGCGTATGACCTTTGCTTTAAGAAATCATGAGGAGAGAGGCCAGGAACACTGGGAAAAAATGGGTTTTGTACTTCAAATTGATCTAATTCAAAGATGCTGAACGTATGATGTGTGCTGTACCTGCCAGACCTTTTTTGTTGTTCTTTAACTTTATTTGTATTATCTTTGTGTTCTTCAATAAAAATATTGAAAAAGAAAAATACCCAGAACCTCTCAGTACAATGAAGAGCTTCTCTGTACTGTATGACTGTCTTCACTCCAGCAGGCCAGACTCCTCCTGACTCCATGTTCCACACGGCTGTCTCCTGTTTACCTTTAAACCTTCACTCTGCCTCCTAAATTGATAGTTAATTGTGAATGCATTATCGCGACTGTGATTTGCAAAGATATCACAAACGCAGGGTGTCAGTTAAATTAAGTGGGCACTTCTCTCTCACTCTCTCCCTCCCCTTCCAGCATTTATTCACCACCCACCATTTTGTTTTTCCAGTTTCCCTGATCGGATGTCATGAGGGTTATGCCAGTCAATACAGCCAGCCAGGTAGTTATGAGGAAGCTGAACAGATAGATTACAGACAGACTGTCCTCTATATTTAGTCCTTCCTGAATAACTTAATGTAATGTAGCTTCCTTTCTGAATGTAATTTATCCATTAGTAACCATACCTCTCTCGGTCAGTTTCGGTTTAACTCCTGGAAACATGTCAAACCAATGAGGAGAGAGACATAAATAGAAATAGCAATGGAATACCCCTGCCTGCATTCCCTTCCTCTTCACCTTTTTATTCAGTTCAGTTTTGTTTGGAGACCCTTTATGGTTTGCACACAGATCCAAGCAAAACATTAGGCCTATTCCCAAAGGGGAGGGCTGAGCTGTGGCCTGGGATTTTTAATCTTCCTGATGGTTTCTTGTGAGCTGCAGAGCACCAAGAGCCAGCCTCTGGCAGGAGGTTAGGATTGATACTGGCCAGTGGCACCCGGGCTTGCAGGCCACAGGCACCTGTCAGCAGGATAATGAAGTGCCTTGCATGTGTGGGTGTGTACAAAATACAGCATGTTTGTGTAAGCGTCTGGCTGTGTCTATATATGGGCGTGCGTGTGTGTGGCTATGCGCACAGGCCTATACTGTATGTGTTGCAGAGTGTTTTTGAGCATCTGCTTGTGTTTGTGTGTATCTTTGTGTGTGTGTATTGTGTGCTTCTGCAGCCAGTCAGGGGGAATGTGCTGTGTCTGAGGAGCTTTGTCCGGCTGTTGAGAGCAGGGTAGGTGGCTAATGAACACCCTGTCAAAGGTAATGGGGGCTGGAGGGGTGGATGCCTCGCTGCACACATCTCATCTCCCCACTACCCCACTGATTCACTGCCTGCTGCCCTGTTGTCCCTCTCCCTCCTGTTGTCCCTCTCCCTCCTGTTGTCCCTCTCCCTCCTGTTGTCCCTCTCCCTCCTGTTGTCCCTCTCCTTCCTGTTGTCCCTCTCCCTCCTGTTGTCCCTCTCCCTCCTGTTGTCCCTCTCCCTCCTGTTGTCCCTCTCCCTCCTAGAGCATTATGTAAAAGCCGGGAGTAGCTAAGGTATTACATGCACATGTAGTATTGACTCGCTGATATTATCTCAGACTGTCTGGGAACGTCATACTGTAGTCCTTGCCCTTACCCTCACGTTTTCACCATCCTCAGCACTTGGACTCTGTTCCCTAGTGTGCCTTTAGCACGCCTGTTTCCCTTGTTTCTACATCAGCAGGAAGCCTCTCCCTGGTGGATCCCACTGCGTGATGTTTGAAAAGTAAAGTCATCAAACCATGTCCTTCCAGCCCCCTACCCTCCCCCATTACTGTGGTGTACCTGGAATGTAAATATGGGAAAGGTGTGTTTGACTGAGCTGGATCGGCAGCTCTCCTGACTTAGCAGTGTAGGTCAACAGCATGTCTTGGTGATTCACCTATTCTGTTGAAGCTAAATGACATCATCCTCTGTGTGTAAATCCATAAAAATAACTTTTTTAAAAAAATAATTTTTTACAGGAGACCTTACAGTGAAATGCTTACTTACAAGCCCTTAACCAACAATGCAGTTTTAAGAAAAATAAGTGTTAAGAAAGTATTTACTAAAATAAACATAAGTAAAAAATAGACAAACAAGTTATAAAAAAGCAACAATAAAATAACAGTAACAAGGCTATATACATCGGGTACCGGTACAGAGTCAATGTGGGGCACAGGTTAGTTGAGGAAATTGAGATAATATATACATGTAGGTAAAGTGACTATGCACAGATAATAAACAAAGAGTAGCAGCAGCATAAAAATGGGGGTGTGTGGGGGGTCAGTGCAGATAATCCAGGTAGCCATTTTCTTGACGTGTTTTTGTCTTCACATCAGGGTGCTTCACCTGACCTCCCTTGTTTAACCTCATTTCAGTCCTCAGTTGACCTTTGACCTATGCTTCCTCACCTAACCCATAACTGTATTGTGATCTGAACAGAAAAAGAGTCGGGATGAGACCTGTGGCGAGGGCAGCGGAGTGGAGATCTTGGAGAACAAGCCGTATGAGAACGGCCCAGGGGGAATCGGCCAGTACACCCACAAGGTTTACCACATCGGCATGCACATCCCCAGCTGGTTCCGCTCCATCCTGCCCAAGGCAGCGCTCCGGGTAGAGGAGGAGTCCTGGAATGCCTACCCCTACACCCGCACAAGGTGTGAGACTATTGCCCCCTTCAGAACAACTGATGGGTTGTTCTCGACATCAAAACTTATCCATAATGGAGTGATTGTTTATTCAATCTGCCCCTTCAGTAAAATACTTAGCCAAGCAAAGCTAAAAGATTCCAGAGCAGTTATCAGAACACTGCAGAGCATGCCAACCAAGACATGGGCAGTCATCCAGCCAGCACCTCTGCTAGCCAGTCTATCGTTAGGAATTGATGACGCCCTAGACTTAGTTTGTTTGTCTGTCTGTCTGGGGCCTGGGCAGAGCTGCAGGTGTGAGGCTGCTGAAATGAGAAGCACCCCTTGAAAACACTGTCAAGGTATTGATAGACTGGAGCCGTCTGCTGACAGTTTCATCAAAGCAGTGACAGCTCTGCTGCAGACGACAGATGGGCTAACAGCTCTCCACCTCGCCTGGAGCCAGAGACAGAGAGTGAGGGTGAGAAAGATCTAGAGTGACAGACCGAAACAAAGACGAACAGTAGTTAGCTCTTTCTAGGTAGACATTTTTTAGACTTGCCCATCATTTAGCCCAGAACCTACTCAATAACAGAGACATCGACAGGTAGCGTAGCGGTTAAGAGCATTGGGCCAGTACGTGAAAGGTCGCTGGTTCAAATCTCATAGACGACGAGGTGAAAAATCTATCAGTGCTCTTGAGCAAGGCACTTAACCCTAATTGCTCCTGTAAGTTGCTCTGGATAAGAGCGTCTGCTAAATTACTAAAATGTAATGTTTCCACCATACACAAAGTATTTTGCTGTGAGGATATACTGTGTCCAGGTCAACATATTGTGCTTATTTATTACTGACGCCTCTCAGCTTGCTCTCCTCTCTCCTCCAGATATACATGTCCCTTTGTTGAGAAGTTCTCCATTGACATTGAGACGTACTACAAGCCAGACACAGGAAACCAGCCAGACGTCTTCAACATGTCCCCAGCCGAGAAGAGGCTAAGGACTCTGGGTAAGGTGGTGCCAGTATGGGACAAATAGTGGGATATTAGAAGGACAATAGAGCCTCAGACCACAGTGCCCAAGCAGCACTGTTAGTTGATGGTGATGATTTCTCCTCACTATGGACAACTTTCAACTACCTGCAGCAGTAAAGTCAAAATGACAGGTCTAGGTTAGTGGTCTTGTTTGAATAGCCATGGTTATTGTTAAGGGCTTCCTGATGCATGACCTACGGCAGGGTTAGAGTGAAGCTCCTGGGCTCACACAGCAGCCAGTAGAGTAGAGGCCCACTGGTGGCCGTTTGCTTCAACTGCAGCTGTTTTTTCCGCATTTTGTTGTGTTACAGTCTAAATTTAAATTGGATTAAATTGGGATTTTGTGTTACTGGCGTAAACAAAATACCCCATAATGTCAAAGTTGAATAAGGTTCTTTTATTTTTACAAATTAATTAAAAAAATTAAGCTGAAATGTCTTCTCAAGTATTCAAACCCTTTGTTATCACAAGCCTAGGTAAGTTCAGGATTCTAACATGTATTGACTCAGGGGACTGAATACTTATGTAATCAAGATGTATTAGTGCTTTATATAAGAAGCAGTGCAGCTTGGTTGGGTTGTGTTTCAGAGGATGCACGGCTCTCGACCTTCGCCTCTCCGGAGTCCGTACAGGAGTTGCAGCGATGAGACAAGACTGTAACCACCAATTGGATACCACGAAATTGGGAGAAAAAGGGGTAAAAGAAGAAAAGAAAAGAACTACTGAATTTATTTAAGCACCATAGATCAATGCTGGACGAAATCCAAACGCTGTTGTACTCAAAATATATCTTCATAAATAAAAAGGCACAGGGCAAAGCCAAAGTGCAAAATATAAAGCACTCAGGAAATAGTCGGAGAGATTCCTCTCAGTGGTGCAGGTCGGTTGGGACGACGCCTGTGGAAGTCCCTGATGAGAGAACGATCCAGGACGTCCCGCACCGGAACCCAGCATCGCTCTTCGGGACCGTACCCCTCCCAGTCGACCAGGTACTGGAGAAGCCCCCCACGACGCCGTGAGTCCAACAAGCTGTGGACGGAGTACGCCGGGGCCCCCTCAACGTCCAAGGGAGGGGGAGGTGCGTTGTGGGGTCCAGCACTAGCCAAGAGACCAGCTGCCACCGGCCTGAGGAGAGTTCTATGAAATGAGGGTGAGATACTGTAATTGTCGGGGAGATGTAATCTGTACGTCACCGCTTTGACTCCTCAGGACTTTGAACAGCCTCACAAACCGTGGGCTCAGCTTTTGGCAGGGCAGGCGGAGGGGCAGGTCCTTTGTAGAAAGCCAGACCCTGTCACCGGGGTGAAAGACCGTGGCCACACTGCGGTCACGATCGACCTGCCGGAGGATGATGCGCTGGAGACAGGTGTGCACTGGGTTCCATACCTCCTCGGCGCGCCGGAACCAATCGTCCACCACAGGATCCTCGATCTGACTCCGGTTCCAGTGTGCCAGGGCCGTCTGATAGCCTAGAACACATTGAAAGGGTGTGAGGTTAGTGGAGGAGTGACAGAGGGAGTTTTGTGTGTATTCTGCCCAAGGCAGAAACTAACTACGAAGGTACCTACCCAGTTCCTGATTTAACCTTTCCATCTGCCCATTTGTTTGGGGATGGTACCCGGAGCTGAGGCTGACCGTGACCCCCAGTTGTTCCATGAAGGTCTTCCAGACCCGGGAGGTGAACTGAGGACCAGGGTCAGACATGATGTTCTCCGGGATCCCGTAGTGCCAAAAGATGTGCGAGAAAAGAGCCTCCGCGGTCAGGGAGGAGGAATCAAACGACAGGCTTTGGAAAACTGGTCCCCAACAACCAAGATGGTGGTGTGCCCCTCCGAGGGGGAGGTCTGTGACAAAGTCCATGGAGAGATGGGACCAGGGTTGTTGTGGAACTGGCAGCGGGTGGAGTTTGCCACAGGGAAGGCGTCTTGCTCTGTGCGCAGGTGGAGCAGGTAAAGACGTAAATCCGGATGTCCCAGGATGGGCCACCAGTACTTGGCAGAGAGCCAGTCGATAGTACGGGCTATACCCAGGTTCCCCAAAACAGGTGATGTTTGTGCCCAGGCAAGGAGACGTCCCGCACATCAGAGGGCACATAGATACACCCCTCGGTTGTGGGCAGGTCAGGGCTCCTGTCGCAGGGCTCGACGGATGCCCGCATTCACATTCCACACGACAGGAGCCACAATGCGGGACAGTGGAATAATGGGTGTCACTTTCTCCCTCCGATCCTCTGTGTCATGCACCCGGGAAACACATCGGCCTTAACGTTCTTTGATCCCGGCCAGTAGGAGAGGGTAAAGTCAAACCTGCCGAAGAATAGGGCCCACCTGGCCTGATGAGGGTTCAGCCTCTTCGCTGCTCGAATGTACTCCAAGTTTCTGTGGTCCGTCCAGACAAGGAATGGGTTTTTCGCACCCTCCAGTCAGAGCCGCCATGCTTTCAGGGCCTTCTTACACACCAGGTGTGTGTGTAATCATGACGAGACAAGTCAGGGGTTGATGAGTAAAGGGCGTTTGCCAGCAGTAGGTTTAGCAGGATCTAGAAAGCCTGCGATGCCGAACGCCTGAGCTGGACAGGAGGGGGAGCCAAAGTGAAGGCTGGTTTGACAGATGTGAATACTTTCTGAAGGCACTGTAAATGTTATTTGTGGCACATGTTGAAGTCAGACTCTCTCTTGCAGACCCCATCGACATTGTCAAAGATCCCATCACTCCACATGAGTACTTGCAAGAGGAGGACCCTCGGATCTACACGTCAGACAAGACCAAGAGAGGGCCTCTGCAGGAGGACTGGATCGAGGAGTACAACAACAACCCGGGGAAGACGCCCATCATGTGTGCTTACAAACTGTGCAAGGTGGAATTCCGCTACTGGGGTATGCAGTCCAAGATTGAGCGCTTCATCCATGATGTAGGTGCGTATGAGATGGGATGAGGCATTGGAAGAGTAGTTTGAACAAAACCTTAACATACCCCTGCCCGGTGTTGGCTATATGAGTGCTTGGTCCAAGAGAAGTAGTGTTTCCATACTACAGGCATGCTGCTGCTGACTAGTTTAGCTAGTAAACGTCACTGACATTGGGTCAAGATGTTAGAGGTGGCGGCCTGATGGGATGCCCTGATGTTTTCTAGTGCTGTCTGTCCAAACTCTCTCCCTCCCCTTTCCCAGGGCTGAGGAAGGTGATGGTGCGGGCCCACCGGCAGGCTTGGTGCTGGCAGGACGAGTGGTATGGCCTGACCATCGAGGACATCAGGCAGCTGGAGCTGGAGACCCAGTTGGCCCTGGCCCAGAAGATGGCCCATTTCAGCCAGACAGAGGAGGCCACCGAGGCCAATGGAGCTGTTTCATCCCCAGACAAGAATCAGGTCGTCAAAGATACCATAAACTCTTTAGAAGCTGAGGAGGTGGTCAGTGCAGGGGGCGGGGGAGACACTCTCCAAACAAAACGAGCAGGGCTCACAAAGCAGTGGTCCACCTCCTCCAGATCCTCCCGTTCATCCAAGAGAGGAGGTGAGATGTTTGAGCTCAATCGTCTGTATCTGTGTGGAGGTATTGGACTGTTGACAATTAATTTTCCTAAATGTAATTTTACAAGCAGGTGGTGTTAGTGAGTATGTATCTAGGTGCTGTAGCTTCAGTACCACTGTCACAGCTTTATCCAGATCTTTTTCACCTGCTTAAAAAACTATCTTACAACCCCTGTCCCCATCCCCACCTCTAAGCAGCAGTCAGAATCCTGCCTGCCACCTGGACCCTCTGTCTCTCAACCAGCCATACTAATTTCACCCGGTATCACTCCCCTCTCTGGAGCTCTCCTGGGCTATTTATAGCGGCAGTATTGACATTACAGGCTAGAGGAGGCTGACGCTCTACACACTGACCCTCCGCTCCACCCCTGCGGCTCCCATCTATGGGCTGACAGGCACAGCTGCGCTTCCCAGCCCATGAGCATCCAGCATGTGCCAGCCAGGGTTTCAAAGAGACCCCCTCCCCTCCCCACTCCTCCTCAGTGATCATATTGGAGGCAAACAACAAAGATATATGATGGACAGTCCTGCTTTTAGTCCAGGCTTTTTTCTGTGTGCTAATTGGCTGTCTGTGTGTTCGTGGTTTATGTGTTACATTGTACTCCACTCTTCACACCCCCTTCTGACCACTGAGCAATCCTTCTGTGATCAAGTCAAGCATTACAGACACTGTTGAGTGTTTATATAACACTGTGTGTGTGTCATTTTGAGCATATGTCAGTAAGAATATGATTCAGCTGGGTCTTAAAATAACAGCGGTACTGTTTGTTTCCCTCCCCTATTTGTGTGTTTCAGCGAGCCCGTCACGCCACAGCCTCTCTGAATGGAGGATGCAGAGCATTGCACGAGACTCCGAGGACAGCTCAGAGGAGGAGTTCTTTGATGCTCATGGTAAATCCACCGTTTTGATAAAGTCATCTTAAAAGCCTAGAGTAGGTTAGAGTAGACAATACTAGTAGTGTGTTCCCTTTCCCATAACCCTCCTGGTGCTTCCTCGTCTGACTCTACATGTCTCTTCAACACAGATCAGTTTTTAAGCTACCCAAATACCCAGCATGCTTTGGGCCTGAGGTTGAAATAGGTGGGTGTAGCTCGACACACGGTTGTTCATCTGTTGGGTGAGGCCAGGAGATGACTCAACACGGGTTGGCTTGTCTTGAAGAAGTGCTGAAATCATCACCCTCTACCTTCACCTGTTCCCCATTGCCAAAACAATCTCAACCTGCCCTCACACACACACTCACACACATTCCCTGTGGTGAGTCAATCATCCCATCAAGTCAATCCATGAAATGATGTTCTACTGTGTGTAGGGGTATGTTTGGAAGCATGGTTAACTTAGTTGTTCTATATGACATAATGAATTAAGAAGTATGAATAACAGGTCATCAAATAAGAATAATAAAGTATTGCATATTTTATTTTTATCTATTTATTTCTATGCTATTTGGTTGTCATTTCTATCTACATGATGAAACTGTTCATGATATGTCATGAATTAACTGCATTTGCATTTATCTGCATGTTCAAATACATATACAGTGGCTTGCGAAAGTAAGCCAGTCTCTATTGCACTCCACACAGCCCTTTCCCACCTGGACAAAAGGAACACCTACGTCAGAATGCTGTTCATTGACTACAGCTCAGCGTTCAACACCATAGTACACTCAAAGCTCATCACCAAGCTAAGGATCCTGGGACTAAACACCTCCCTCTGCAACTGGATCCTGGACTTCCTGACAGGCCGCCCCCAGGTCGTGAGGGTAGGTAGCAACACATCTGCCACTCTGATCCTCAACACTGGAGCTCCCCAGGGGTGCGTGCTCAGTCCCCTCCTGTACTCCCTGTTCACCCACGACTGCATGGCCAGGCACAACTCCAACACCATCATTAGGTTTGCTGACGACACAACAGTGGTAGGTAGGCCTGATCACCGACAACAACGAGACAGCCTATAGGGAGAAGGTCAGAGACCTGGTCGGGTGGTGCCAGAATAACAGCCTATCCCTCAATGTGACCAAGACTAAGGAGATGATTGTGGACTACAGGAAAAGGAGCACCGAGCACGTCCCCATTCTCATCGAAGGGGCTGTAGTGGAGCAGGTTGAGAGCTTCAAATTCCTTGGTGTCCACATCAACAACCAACTAGATTGTCTTGGTGTGCTAGGACCAGTCGTGAATAGGGCACGACAAAGCCTATTCCCCCTCAGGAAACTAAAAAGATTTGGCATGGGTCCTGAGATCCTCAAAATGGTTCTACAGCTGCACCATCGAGAGCATCCTGACCGGTTGCATCACTGCCTGGTATGGCAATTGCTCGGCCACTTCAGAGGGTAGTGCGTACGGCCCAGTACATCACTGGGGCTAAGCTGCCTGCCATCCAGGACCTCTACACCAGGCGGTGTCAGAGGAAGGCCCTAAAAATTGTCAAAGACCCCAGCCACCCCAGTCATAGACTGTTCTCTCTACTGCCGCATGGCAAGCGGTACCGGAGTGCCAAGTCTAGGACAAAAAGGCTTCTCAACAGTTTTTACCCCCAAGCCATAAGACTCCTGAACAGGTAACCAAATGGTTACCCGGACTATTTGCATTGTGTGCCCCCCCCCAACCCCTCTTTCACGCTGCTGTTACTCTCTGTTTATCTTATATGCATAGTCACTTTAACTATACATTAATGTACATACTACCTAAATTGGCCCGACCAATCAGTGCTTCCGCACATTGGCTAACCGGGCTATCTGCATTGTGTACCATCACCCGCCAACCCCTCTTTTTACGCTTCTGCTACTCTCTGTTCAACATACAGTGGGGAGAACAAGTATTTGATACACTACCGATTTTGCAGGTTTTCCTACTTACAAAGCATGTAGAGGTCTGTAATTTTTATCATAGGTACACTTCAACTGTGAGAGACGGAATCTAAAACAAAAATCCAGAAAATCACATTGTATGATTTTTAAGTAATTAATTAGCATTTTATTGCATGACATAACTATTTGATACATCAGAAAAGCAGAAGTTAATATTTGGTACAGATACCTTTGTTTGCAATTACAGAGATCATACGTTTCCTGTAGTTCTTGACCAGGTTTGCACACACTGCAGCAGGGATTTTGGCCCACTCCTCCATTACAGACCTTCTCCAGATCCTTCAGGTTTTGGGGCTGTCGCTGGGCAATACGGACATTCAGCTTCCTCCAAAGATCTTCTATTGGGTTCAGGTCTGGAGACTGGCTAGACCACTCCAGGACCTTGAGATACTTCTTACCGAGCCACTCCTTAGTTGCCCTGGCTGTGTGTTTCGGGTCGTTGTCATGCTGGAAGACCCAGCCATGACCCATCTACAATGCTCTTACTGAGGGAAGGAGGTTGTTGGCCAAGATCTCGCGATACATGGCCCCATCCACCCTCCCCTCAATACGGTGCAGTCGTCCTGTCCCCTTTGCAGAAAAGCATCCCCAAAGAATGATGGTGATGGTGTTGGGGGATGGTGTTCTTGGGGTTGTACTCATCCTTCTTCTTCCTCCAAACACGGCGAGTGGAGTTTAGACCAAAAATCTCTATTTTTGTCTCATCAGACCACATGACCTTCTCCCATTCCTCCTCTGGATCATCCAGATGGTCATAGGCAAACTTCAGATGGGCCTGGACATGCGCTGGCTTGAGCAGGGGGACCTTGCGTGCGCTGCAGGATTTTAATCCATGACGGCGTAGTGTGTTACTAATGGTTTTCTTTGAGAATGTGGTTCCATCTCTCTTCAGGTCATTGACCAGGTCCTGCCTTGTAGTTCTGGGCTGATCCCTCACCTTCCTCATAATCATTGATGCCCCACAAGGTGAGATATTGCATGGAGCCCCAGACCAAGGGTGATTGACCATCATCTTGAACTTCTTCCATTTTCTAATAATTGCGCCAACAGTTGTTGCCTTCTCACCAAGCTGCTTGCCTATTGTCCTGTAGTCCATCCTAGCCTTGTGCAAGTCTACAATTTTACCCCTGATGTCCTTACACAGCTCTCTGGTCTTTGTGGAGAGGTTGGAATCTGTTTGATTGATTGTGTGGACAAGAGTTCAAACAGGTGCAGTTAATACAGGTAATGAATGGAGAAAAGGAGGGCTTCTTAAAGAAAAACTAACAGGTCTGTGAGAGCCGGAATTTTACTGGTTGGTAGGTGATCAAATACTTATGTCATGCAATACAATGCAAATTAATTACTTAAAAATCATACAATGTGATTTTCTGGATTTTTGTATTTTAGATTCCGTCTCTCACAGTTGAAGTGTACCTATGATAAAAATGACAGACCTCTACATGCTTTGTAAATAGGAAAACCTGCAAAATCGTCAGTGTATCAAATACTTGTTCTCCCCACTGTATATGCATAGTCACTTTAGCGATACCTACATGTACATACTACCTACATAAGCCTGACTAACAGGTGTCTGTATATAGCCGTGCTACTCTTTTTTCAAATGTCTTTTTACTTTTGTTTTATTTCTTTACACACACATACCTTTTTTCGCACCATTGGTTAGAGCCAATGTAAGCAAGTTAGTAAGCATTTCACTGTAAGGTTTACACCTGTTGTATTCGGCGCTTGTGACAAATAAACTTTGATTTGATTTGACCCCCCTTGGCATTTTTCCTATTTTGTTGCCTTACAACCTGGAATTAAAATGGATTTTTGGGGGGTTTGTATAATTTGATTTACACAGCATGCCTAACACTTTGAAGATGCAAAATATTTTTTATGGTGAAACAAACAAGAAATAAGACAAAAAAACTGAAAACTTGAGTGTGCATAACTATTCACCCCCCCCAAAGTCAATACTTTGTAGAGCCACCTTTTGCAGCAATTACAGCTGCAAGTCTCTTGGGATATGTCCCTATAAGCTTGGCGCATCTAGCCACTGGGATTTTTGCCCATTCTTCTAGGCAAAACTGCTCCAGCTTCTTCAAGTTGGATGGGTTCTGCTGATGTACAGCAATCTTTAAGTCATACCACAGATTCTCAATTGGATTGAGGTCTGGGCTTTGACTAGGCCATTCTAAGACATTTAAATGTTTCCCCTTAAACCACTCGAGTATTGCTTTAGCAGTATGCTTAGGGTCATACTCCTGCTGGAAGGTGAACCTCCGTCTCAGTCTCAAATCTCTGGAAGAGTGAAACAGGTTTCCCTCAAGAATTTCCCTGTATTTAGCGCCATCCTTCAATTCGGACCAGTTTCCCAGTCCCTGCCGATGAAAAACATCCCCACAGCATGATGCTGCCACCACCATGCTTCACTGGGGATGATGTCCTCGGGGTGATGAGAGGTGTTGGGTTTGTGCCAGACATAACATTTTCCTTGATGGACAAAAAGCTATTTTAGTCTCATCTGACCAGAGTTCCTTCTTCCATATGTTTGGGGAGTCTTCCACATGCCTTTTGGCAAACACCAAACATGTTTGCTTATTTTTTTCTGGACACTCTTCTGTAAAGCCCAGCTCGGTGGAGTGTACGGCTTAAAGTGGTCCTATGGACAGATACTCCAATCTCCGCTGTGGAGCTTTTCAGCTCCTTCAGGGTTATCTTTGGTCTCTTTGTTGCTTCTCTGCTTAATGCTCTCCTTGCCTGGTCCGTAAGTTTTGGTGGGTGGCCCTCTCTTGGCAGGTTTGTTGTGGTGCCATATTCTTTCCATTTTTTTATAATAGATTTAATGATGCTCCGTAAGATGTTCAAAGTTTCTGATATTTTTTTATTACCAACCCTGATCTGTACTTCTCCACAACTTTGTCCCTGACCTATTTGGAGAGCTCCTTGGTCTTCATAGTTCTGCTTGCTTGGTGATGCCCCTTGCTTAGTGGTGTTGCAGACTCTGGGGCCTTTCAGAACAGGTGTATATATACTGAGATCATGTGACACTTAATTGCACACAAGTGGACTTTATTTAACTAATTATGCAACTTCTGAAGGTAATTGGTTGTACCAGATCTTATTTAGTGGCTTCATAGCAAAGGGGGTGAATACATATGCACACACCAATTTTAATTTTTTTATTTTTCAGAATTTTTTGTTACAAGTAATGTTTTTCATTTCACTTCACCAATTTGGACTATTTTGTGTATGTCCATTACATGAGGGGGTGAATACTTTTGCAGGCACTCGAGCTGTATGCTTTTGGTGTTTGTGCCATTATTTATGTTCACAATGAGATGATAAATTGTTGTTTTATACCTTGATACATCTGTTTTTCACTAAGCATCATACAGTGGTTTATACATCATGCATAACCCAGTATGTGTCTATCTGGATTCTTCAACTTCTCATTGGACACCTGATTAGTTAATTTAAATCGCTACAATGTGGAAACTAAATGCTGAAACACAATGAGCAGTACTTCATTTTAACTCTTTTATAACAAGCTACTCAGTCGCTTCATGAGAGAATTTCTTAAGAATGAACTGAGCCAACTTTGCCATATGAGGAAGGATTTCTAGTATGAGCAACGATTTCTAGAGCAGGTGTCTTGTGGGGTTGTAATGTAACTCAGATAAATGCTCATGTATAAGCTTTTCAACTGCTCAGCTTCTTTAACTGGTCTGAGCTTCTCCCTGATCTGTGCAACCGAGGACCAGTAAACATTTTTATGGACTTAAACGAGGGGGCACCTTTTGATAAAGCAGACGTGCTTAGGCTACAGTATGTGTAATGTGATTTCACCGAAGGATCTAGTGGCTTGTTGATTCAATTGAGCAGGCAATGCTATTTCAAAACCACTGGTTTTCAGAGGAACATGCAGGGTAGCAATTACTTTATTGATCAGTATTCATATTTATTTATCTTGAAGGAGTGGTCACATGGCCACATAATGTAATATGGTAGGGATCAGGGTGTATGTTTGTCTCTATCTGTACTCAGACAGTACATGGAGGACCCTTTCACATTTGTGAACATATAACTTTCTAAAACATTTGGTGTTATATACTGAACATACTGAAGATGAGATAAAGTGGCACATTGACTTAGCAGGTGTTATGCTTGATAATTCAATTTTTCACATCTGTCCCTTCTACCCCACAGAGGACTTGTCAGGTGATGAAGAGGTCTTTCCCAAGGAGATTGCCAAGTGGAACTCTAACGACCTCATGGACAAGATTGAGTCGGCTGATGCAGAAGACACCCCTGGTATGGAGAGGAGCGCTGTGTGTGTTGTATGGTGGGAGATGTAGTTTGTGTCAAAGTTTCCTTTTACTGACAGTATTATATTACTCTGATTCTCAATGGTAAAGTGTGTCTGTGGATGTTTCTGCAGGAGAGCTATACAAGGACATGGCAGGGGACTATGAAAGGGAGGCCGGTGATGAGAGACTAGATGAGGTAGGTGTGAGGGTGAATGGCTTTCCAACCGAACATTGGTATACCAACAACACCATGACAGCCATATTCTGACAAAATATCAACATTGAACATGCATGAGGAATAAGCTAAAAGGAAACTTCAATCCCAGTCACTAAAGTGTTCTAGCTTAACAGTAGGCGTTGATGTGTAATACTCTGCTTAGGGCTTTAGTTGTGAAAGTCAGAGAGGGGTCCACTCCAGCCTCTCTGTCCTCTTGTGTTCAGATGCGTGGCTCTGTTAGCAACCAAGCCAATAGTTCTGCCATTCCCACCATCACCATAACAAAGCGCCAGTCAGTAAGTAAACTTCCTGTCCCATTGCATTATGGGCCAGAGTAGATCCACAGAGACCCTAACAGACCCAGTACTAACCGCCCTGGCCCAGCCCCAGCCTACCCTTTCTCTATCCCTTGTGAAATGTCCTCTGTCTTGCCGTGGAGTTTACAGTGTACAGCCTCTGAAGAATATGAGTTTTGGATCCAACAACTCTGTAACAAAATGGAAAACTGCACATTATGTTTTCCCTTTTTATGTGAGTGTGGTTTTGTATTTTGTCACGAACCGGCTCAAGCCCGTAACAAAAGGGAGACAATGTGGAGATAAGGAGTAACAAGATATATATTTTTTAAATAAAGTAAACTAAGTACAATATACAATGGTGTGTGTAATCAGTAGTGTAAGTGAGTGTTTTGCATGCATGAATGTGATAATGCAGGGTGTTGAAAGGTGCCAAAGCAAACAACCAAAAGGCCACCAAGATTCACAACAAAATCTGTAAAGGTGTCTGCATGGAGAGAGACTCCTCCATGAATGGGGAAGTGGTGTATTTATCCTGGGACACACCGGGCCCAGGTGTTTCCCATGTAGCTGACGACCCTCTCAACTCCGCCCACCGGCATCCTAATAAGGAAACAAGAACAAAGAGAGAATACTGCAGACAGAGTGGGAGGGTCGTCACAATTTGTATACAAATGTGTCTTTACCCTTGGCTTATGTTGTTCTTGGCTTGTTGTTGTGGTTGGCTAAGTTGGAAGCGTTTGCAGTGTGACCAGCTGGGGTGTTGGTTGGTCCAGTGTCTCTTAATGATGCTCTAATGCTGTCTGAGTGTGCAGATGAAAGCTGGACGGGCATGCTGTTGTGATGCTACATTACTATTGCTTTACTATCAATATTGCGTTTCCAGAAGGGTAACATCACATATAGACTTCCTGTGATTCATGTCTGAAGGAAGTGGAAGTGCACACTGAACACACAATGAGATGTATCAGTATACACTGAGTGTACAAAACATTAAGAACACCTGCTCTTTCCATGATATAGACTGACCAGGTGAATCCAGGTGAAAGCTTTGATCCCTTATTGATGTCACTTGTAAATCCACTTCAATAAGTGTAGATGGAGGGGAGGAGACAGGTTAAAGAAGGATTTTTAAGCCTTGAGACAATTGCGACATGGATTGTGTATGTGTGCCATTCAGAGGGTGAATGGGCAACACAAAACATCAAAGTGCCTTTGGACGGGGTGTGGTAGTATGTGCCAGGCGCACTGGTTTGAGTGTGTCAAGAACTGCAATGCTTCTGGGTTTTTCATGCTCAACAGTTTCCCGTGTGTATCAGGAATGTTCCACCACCCAAAGGACACCCAGCCAAATTGACACAACTGTGAGAAGCATTGGACTCAACATGAGCCAGCATTTCTGTGGAACGCTTTCAACACCTTGTAGAGTCCATGCCCCAACGATTTGAGGCTGTTCTGATGGCAAAAGGGGGAGAGTTAAAAATATGCTCTCATAAACCCAACATTTTTCAGAGTGCCTCATACCTTCTCTTCCCCACAAATTAAACCGGCAAAACGGGGGTTATCGCTGGTGTAGCGAAATGCTTATGTTCCTAGCTCCAACAGTGGAGTAATACCTAACAATTCAAAACAATACACGCAAATCGGCAAAATAAAGAAATTAATATAGAAATATTAGAACGAGCAATGTCAGAGTCCAGAATATAAATATATATGAGTATGATGGTGTGTATAGACATTATAGACAGTATATACATAGAAAAGGTGTGTACAGCAGTAGTTATATAGGATAGGCCTTGACTAGAATATAGTATATACATAGTAAGTAGGTAAAACAGCATGTAAACATTATTAAAGTGACCATTATTCAATGACTATGTACATAGGGCAACAGTCTCTAGGTGCAGGTTTGAGTACCAGCTGGTAGCCGGCTAGTAACAGTGACTAAAGCCAGCTAGTGGTGACTGTTTAACAGTCAGATGTCCTGGAGATAGAAGCTGTTTTTCAGTCACTCGGTCCCAGCTTTGATGCACCTGTACTGTCTCCGCCTTCTATATGGTAGCAGGGTGAACAGGCCGTGGCTCGGGTGGCTAGTTTTGTGAGTAAGTCATGAAGCATATTGTCAGTTGTCATGAATCATTAGCAGCCAAGCCAGAAGCATGGTTCTATGGGTGAATGGCTTCCTTTCCCTTGAGTTTAACAGATCTCTCTAATGCCCCTCATCCTGCCTTTCCTCTTTACATCCCATTCACCCCATCAATTCCCCCTCTTTTCCTCTCCCCATAATAGGACCTCTCCTCTCAGCAGTGTCTGCAGCCTTCTAAGATCCACGTGCTGATCCTGGTGCTACATGGAGGCAACATCCTGGACACAGGAGGAGGGGACCAGACCAGTAAGCAGGGCGATGTCAACACCATCAGCACTGCCTTTGACACAGTGATGCGCTTGCACTATCCCACCGCGCTGGGACGAATTGCCATCCGCCTGGTGCCCTGCCCTGCCATCTGTGCTGAGGCCTTCTCCCTGGTGTCCAAGTGAGAGACACACACACACACACACTACACAACCGTAGATATTGTAATGTGTACATAACTACAGTACACACACTACTACTACTATTACGAACCTTTCCCCTGTGTGTCCATCCCTGGCTTCAGTCTGAGCCCGTACAGCTATGATGAGAGCTGTCTGTCAAGCAGTCAGGACCACATCCCCCTGGCTGCCCTGCCTCTCCTGGCCACCTCCACCCCCCAGTACCAGGAGGCTGTGGCCACCGTCATCATGAGAGCCAACCAGGTGTACAACGACTTCATCAGGTCCCTGGATGGGACAACCTTCTCTGGCCAGGTGAGGTGCTGCCACTGGCCTGTCAGCCTCTCCATTGTTCCAGGTGTGGGCTGCTCTTTATTTGGAACTCTCAAATGGCAGAACATAATATCTTCAGTCCAAATACTGAGATTCAAGAGCATGTTCCCTAGTCAAGGAGGAGATACACTTGATTTCTTGTGAAGAACATTAGTTTTGAAGCCGTTTTGCAGCAATTAATTATGTGTGTTTTCTGTTTCTGAATTATGTGGGTGTGGGTGTTTACTGTTACGCAATGTTATTTTAGATAACCAAAATGAAGCTAGCATTCCATATTTGACACAGGTTCAATTTTGTATAAATTCAAGCCTTTTTATAACAAATTGTCTAAAGCTCACATAATTTAATAGATTGCTCATTCAATACAGGATGTACAGTGCCTTGCGAAAGTATTCGGCCCCCTTGAACTTTGCGACCTTTTGTTACATTTCAGGCTTCAAACATAAAGATATAAAACTGTATTTTTGTGTGAAGAATCAACAACAAGTGGGACACAATCATGAAGTGGAACGACATTTATTGGATATTTCAAACTTTTTTAACAAATCAAAAAGTGAAAAATTGGGCGTGCAAAATTATTCAGCCCCCTTAAGTTAATACTTTGTAGCGCCACCTTTTGCTGCGATTACAGCTGTAAGTCGCTTGGGGTATGTCTCTATCAGTTTTGCACATCGAGAGACTGACATTTTTTCCCATTCCTCCTTGCAAAACAGCTGGAGCTCAGTGAAGTTGGATGGAGAGCATTTGTGAACAGCAGTTTTCAGTTCTTTCCACAGATTCTCGATTGGATTCAGGTCTGGACTTTGACTTGGCCATTCTAACACCTGGATATGTTTATTTTTGAACCATTCCATTGTAGATTTTGCTTTATGTTTTAGATCATTGTCTTGTTGGAAGACAAATCTCCGTCCCAGTCTCAGGTCTTTTGCAGACTCCATCAGGTTTTCTTCCAGAATGGTCCTGTATTTGGCTCCATCCATCTTCCCATCAATTTTAACCATCTTCCCTGTCCCTGCTGAAGAAAAGTAGGCCCAAACCATGATGCTGCCACCACCATGTTTGACAGTGGGTATGGTGTGTTCAGGGTGATGAGCTGTGTTGCTTTTACGCCAAACATAACGTTTTGCATTGTTGCCAAAAAGTTCAATTTTGGTTTCATCTGACCAGAGCACCTTCTTCCACATGTTTGGTGTGTCTCCCAGGTAGCTTGTGGCAAACTTTAAAAGACACTTTTTATGGATATCTTTAAGAAATGGCTTTCTTCTTGCCACTCTTCCATAAAGGCCAGATTTGTGCAATATACGACTGATTGTTGTCCTATGGACAGAGTCTCCCACCTCAGCTGTAGATCTCTGCAGTTCATCCAGAGTGATCATGGGCCTCTTGGCTGCATCTCTGATCAGTCTTCTCCTTGTATGAGCTGAAAGTTTAGAGGGACGGCCAGGTCTTGGTAGATTTGCAGTGGTCTGATACTCCTTCCATTTCAATATTATCGCTTGCACAGTGATCCTTGGGATGTTTAAAGCTTGGGAAATCTTTTTGTATCCAAATCCGTCTTTAAACTTCTTCACAACAGTATCTCGGACCTGCCTGGTGTGTTCCTTGTTCTTCATGATGCTCTCTGCGCTTTTAACAGACCTCTGAGACTATCACAGTGCAGGTGCATTTATACGGAGACTTGATTACACACAGGTTGATTGTATTTATCATCATTAGTCATTTAGGTCAACATTGGATCATTCAGAGATCCTCACTGAACTTCTGGAGAGAGTTTGCTGCACTGAAAGTAAAGGGGCTGAATAATTTTGCACGCCCAATTTTTCAGTTTTTGATTTGTTAAAAAAGTTTGAAATATCCAATAAATGTCGTTCCACTTCATGATTGTGTCCCACTTGTTGTTGATTCTTCACAAAAAAATACAGTTTTATATCTTTATGTTTGAAGCCTGAAATGTGGCAAAAGGTCGCAAAGTTCAAGGGGGCCGAATACTTTCGCAAGGCACTGTATTTAATTTAGCTTTAGATTTGTGTGTAGGTGTGTGTGTATGTTTGTTTGTGTTTTTACTATCCTTGTGGGGACCAGAAGTCCACTCAAGGATAGTAAAACAAAGACAATTCGGACATTTCACTACAAGCAAAACAGCTATTTTAGGCATAGGGGTTAGGTTTAGGGTTACGATTACAATTGGGGTTAGGGGTTAAGGTTAAGGGTTAGGGAAATATGACTTTGAATGGGAATCAATTATTTGTTTTACTATCCTTGTGGGGACCAAATGTGTGTGTGTGTTTTCTCGGGCGGGTTTGTTTGATTACGTGGTTATGACATCTGATTAGTTTAAAAAGGATTGGACCCTCTTATCTGCATCCTGCTTGATTGATATCTAATGATCTGATCTGTTTTAGTAAATTGACCTGTGACCTCTATGTAGGTGTGCTTGATTGGGGACTGCGTGGGAGGGATCTTGGGGTTTGACGCCTTGTGTATCAGCAACCAGACTATTGGTGAGAGCCAGAACAGCAGCCGCAGGGGAAGTGTAATCAGTGTACAGGTAAGACCCAAACCTTAATGCTTAGCTACTCTACCTGTTCCTAAGCTTTGCCCCTACCCCAAATCTCAGACACTCAACCAGTAGCTCTTATTCACCCTAAATACAAGTTACAGCCCTCCACTATTTCACCACCACATTTCTCCTCAAGAAAGGACACTTATCCAATACCCATCCTCGTTCTGGTGCTGTTTGCTTATCGGTCAAGTTCACTGTACATTCCCCAACCTCTGTCCTTCTCCGCATACCTCCCTGCAGGACCAGGACCTCCTCTCTCCGGGGATCATCATCAACAGTGGGTATGGCTCTGCCTCTCCCACCCTGGAGAGCAGCCGCCACCTGAGCCGCAGCAACATTGACATCCCCCGCTCAGGAGGACCAGATGACCCCAAGAGACAGCTGCCCCGCAAGACGAGCGACTCCTCCACATATGAGTTGGACACCATCAAACACCACCAGGCCTTCCTGACTAGGTGTGACAGGGGTTACATTACTACAGTTACATGACATCATTGATGAAGCTGATGGTTAATATTGTTACTGTACTGAGAAGGGTATATGGTTATGCATGTGATATTGTAGAGTCATGGGTTGCTATAATCGTTTACCTACATTGGTCTCTGTTTCTCTTACTGTATGCTGTGTGTGTGTGTATACAGTAGATGTGGGTGTGCTTCCCTCCTTGTGACCCTGACTGTTTGTCTGTTGTCGCCTCAGCCTCCACTCCAGTGTTCTGCGGACCGACCCGTCCTCACGCAGGTCCAGCAGCAGCACCTTTCAGGATGCAGGCTCTCTGGGGAAGTTTGAATTTGAGGTGGCAGACTTCTTCCTCTTTGGCTCTCCTCTGGGCCTTGTCCTCGCCCTGAGGAAGACTGTCATTCCTGTGCTCGACGGTAAGCCCACTTAAACAGAGGTAAAATGAATAAAGTGCCTTAAAAATGTGTTATTTAAGCAATAAGGCACGAGGGGGTGGTATATGGCCAATATACCACGGCTAAGGGATGTTCTTAAGCGCAACTCAATGCAGAGTGCCTGGATACAGCCCTTAGCCATGGTATATTGGCCATATACCACAAACCCGCTAGGTGCCATATTGCTATTATAAACTGGTTAGCAATGTAATTAGAGCAGTAAAAATAATGTTTTGTCATACCCGTGGTATACGGTCTGATATACCGGGGTTGTCAGCCAATCAGCATTCAGGGCGAGACCACCCCATTTATAATTAACATTTAAAAGTAGTGTGGTCTGAATTGGGTAGTGAAAACCTAGGAGGTACTGTGGGGTCTTATCTCCTTGAAATCCCCTTCTCCTTTACACACCGCCACTAGTTACCACAAAGTCAGAAGGCCCGCCTACTCGACCAATCAGATGAGGGAGTGTGATGACACGTATTCCGGTTCGTGGGAAACGCCTAATTTTCGAAATATCATATCTCGAGTTCAAGTTTGTGGACTAAATACATTCGGGAACAAGGATTGGCAACGTCATTAACATTCATAACATTGAACAAGGACAAAAGTTTTGGGCAAAAGGGTAAGTTGTCTTTTCTTTTTTAGATAACTAGTAAGGAGCTTTTTGCTACTCTTGTCTAAAATGAGATAGCATAAGGGATTCCATTCCAAGCACAGAGTTATTCTATTTGACAGAGCAACGTTGTTAGTTTCCCTACAAGCCTTTCATTCTAATAGTAATATATCATTGTTGACCTTCAACAGATGCACAGCCTTTGGCAGGGAAAAAACTCAGTCTCCCATTCAATGGTGTTCCATTTCAAGTTGTGGGTACAACGGTGTATGAATGCCACCAGGGGAAAGACAAACAAACAAAAGCCAAAGAGAAATATGCTGGTGAAATGAACAAGAAGGCAGTAAGTTCAAAGACAGATCTCCAAATCTCCTTTGTGGAGACTCAATGTGAAACAGAAATCTGTCAGTACAAGGGCTAGATGGAAAATGGTACAAAATATCAAAAAGGTGGACTGCAAGGCTATGTTATGTTAAATAAATAAATTACTATATTAAGTGCCTAGATGTCAAATAAAGTAACGGGGTTGAAATTTTAATCTTAAATCAGACAAAAAATGGCCAATTTCAAACATTTTAATTTCTGTGAACATTTCTATGAAACTGTATGTTTTACTTGTGGATTTGGAACATGTAAAATGTAAAATCATGGCAATTAGTTTGTTTACATGCCCTTTCAAAAACAATGCAGATATTGGAGTAAAAATCTAAACGCAACATGCAACAATTTCAAAGATTTTACTGAGTTAAAGTTCATAAAAGGAAATCAATGCATTAGGCCCTATTTTATGGATTTCACATGACTGGGAATACTGATATGCCTCTGTTGGTCACAGATACCTTCAAAATAAAAGTAGGGTGTGGATCAGAAAACCACTCAGTATCTGGTGTGACCACCATTTGCATCATGCAGCATAACACATTGAGATGATCAGGCTGTTGATTGTGGCCTGTGGAATGTTGTCCCACTCCTCAATGGCTGTGCGAAGTTGCTTGATATTGGTGGGAACTGGAACATGCTGTCGTACACGTTGATCCAGAGCATCCCAAACCTGCTCAATGGGTGACATATCTGGTGAGTATGCAGGCAATGGACTGGGACATTTTCCTTGCGACATGGGTCCGTGCATTATCATGCTGAAACATGAGGTGATGGCGGATGAATGGCACGACAATGGGCCTCAGGATCTTGACACAGTATGAGCTTTCCTGAGACGGTTTCCAACAGTTTGTGCAGAAATTATTGGGTTGTTCAAAACCACAGTTTCATCAGCTGTCCAGGTGGCTGGTCTCAGATGATCCCGCAGGTGAAGAAGCCAGATGTGGAGGTCCTGGGCTGGTGTGGTTACAAGTGGTCTGCGGTTGTGAGGCGGGTTGGACATTCTACCAAATTCTCTAAAACGACTCTGGTGGACATTCATGCAGTCAGCATGCCAATTGCAGGCTCCCTCAAAATGTATGTGGTATTGTGTTGTGTGACAAAACTGCACATTTAAGAGTGGCCTTTTATTGTCCCCAGCACAAGGTACACCTGTGTAATGATCATGCTGTTTAATGATCTTCTGGATATGCAACAGGTGGATGGATTATCTTGGCAAAGGAGAAATGCTCACTAACAGGGATGTAAATACATTTGTGCACAAAATTTGAGAGAAATAAGCTTTTTGTGCGTATGGAAAATATCTGGGATCTTTCATTTCAGCTTTCAACATGGGACCAACACTTTACATGTTGCGTTTATATTTTTGTTAAGTATATTTCGTTTAAGACAAATAACTATGAGTTAGGGCAAACACAAGCTTGCAAGCTGAGTTTGAATAAGACATCCGATTACCACTTTGCATTTAGAATGGTTGGTTTTATTACGGATAATAAATGACCACATCATTGATGGATCACTAGATAAAATAAATGCATGTCTCTCGTTATAGGTGTCATCACACTCCCTCATCTGATTGGTCGACCCTTCTGACTTTGTGGCTGTGGTAACTAATGACATCCTCTTTCCGCCTGTTAACTCTGTCTCCCCTAGTGGCCCAGCTGCGCCCTGCCTGCCAGCAGGTCTACAACCTGTTCCACCCAGCCGACCCCTTGGCCTCACGCCTGGAGCCCCTCCTGGAGAAGAAGTTCCACCTCCTGCCCCCTTTCAATGTTCCCCGCTACACACGCTTCCCCCTGGGGGACGGCAACTCCGCTCTACTGGGTGAGCACACTGGACTGAGTGCTGGAAACATGTACATACACACACACACTTACACTCTTGTACCTGTATGAGCAAATAACTGTTGTGTATTTATATGCAAAGAAAAATGTACACATTTTGTTACATTCATAGGTTATATAACCCGTGTTTTGATTATCCATTGGGGACTCTGTGTGATGTAACAGGGTGTGTAGAAACTCACAAATGTGATGGATTATGTAATTAGTTTTCTTTCCCACAAGGAATGTCTCTGAGACATTTTGCCAGTGGTCTGTGGATTGCTATTAGAGGCCGAAAAGTCCTTCAAGTTAAGGAAAATGTAACATTTTTCTATTGTTTGTGCTTCAAGTCTTTGTGAAGCACTGTTCTCATCTATGTTTTCATGGTCCTGCTGGTTTCTGTTGTGGCTGGCTAGCCCTTACAGTAGAGTAACCTTGCAGGCTACACTGCACCCTTTCTGTTTAAGTAGGGCTCAATGATACACTATTATTCTGCTATTCAAGAAGTAATGCTAGAGACTCAATCTCTCCTTTGCTGATAGTCTTTTCCACTCATGGATATCCTTTAATCAGCAAGAGCAGCAAGGGAAGTGCTAGTTGTGAATGGCTACTAGCTGTGATTCTTTTTATCTTGGATATGATATAATAGATTGTTAAGTAATATGATGATACTTTTGATCTAATGAGCTGTCAGCCCATATATTCAGGTTTACTGTGCAGCATTGAGAAAGTTTTAAAGATTCATTTTGGTTCGTTAATCAGTGTGTGCTGAGGTACATTTAAATATGAGTTAGAGTCAGCCGAGTCTGAATTAGAATCCAATAACAGCATTCCCCATCTACTGCTCACTTTAGCTCTATTCTAGAACCTGTTGTTGCCTTAGTTACTGCTACTGCAGTATTTCCTGGGCTTGACTCGCCTTTGCTGTCTTTTCTGTGTCTTCATTGTCTCCTTTTCCCCTCCTCTCTCGGCCTTCTTCCCCATCTCTGCAAAACCTGTCCCCTTCCCCTGCCCCCTCCCCTCTGACCCCCCATCTCCCCCTCTAGTGGAGACAGTCCAGAGCAACCCTCAGCTCCTGCTCGATACTGGGCCCCCCCTCTCTTTCCGCTGTCAGGAGCCCATCAGCGAGACCTGCATCCCTGTGCCGGTGCTAAACTGGCAGGAGGGCTCCCTCAAGGCCACACCTGCTGTTCTGGAGTGTGTGTAGCGTCTCCTCTTCACCTCTCGGGGGGGAAGTCTCTCACTCTGTGTCGTACACATGCATTTTTGTGTTAGTTGCAGTTCCACCTTCCCTTTCCACACTGACTGTGTCTGTGTGTGTATGTTTTTAGACCCTTACCAAAACTGGTGCATGAGAATGTTACCCTAGTCAAGAGTTGGGGTCACATTACTGACTGTTCCAGGTCAAACATGTCCTGCATGACATGTCCTGCCCTGTTTCTGCAGTTCTCAGTCCATTAACTTTAGTATAGCTCATTAGCATGGCTTTCAGAGCCTGTCTGTTTACACTAGCTCCACGAAAATTAGGTAATTTTGCTAATCAAAATGTAATAGTCATTATTGTTGTTTGCATTTTAGTGATTTAGAGAGACAGCAGTGGCTGTCACAGTGAATGATTCAGATAGGTACTTGTAGGAACCCTTGACCTGGAAGAGCCTGTCCTTGTTTTGCTGTGTTGTGCTTGCTGTTACCATCAATTATTAATGTCCTTTGTAATGGTATGAAAATATGGTACCACTATCTGCATTCATTGTTGTGATGTGGTTTCTTTGCTGTTGCAGCATCTCCTTAACGAGAAATACAAGCGCTGGGGAGTGTGTAAAGGTGATAGGCAAATGTCTCCTTATAAACCATAGCACTGTGACTAGAGAACTATCTTCTCCTAGTGGGTGATTTTGCCAAATCGGAGGCTTGGAAGCTATACTGACTGTGTTGCTCAGATGTCTGCTTGAAACATGGAACCCTGCCCCTTGCATTGTAATTGTGTATCCTTGTGGTCAATACAGTATCTCCTGACCTTTCTGTTACAACATGTTGATTACATATACTAAATGGAACTGTTATCACCTTAGTGATACATGCTAATAATAATCCAGCTAATCATTTGACAGACATTAAACATTTTGAGACATAGTAATGTGACCACCAATGGAGTAAAAGTTTCCACACATGTCACTTTTCACATGCTGTTGTATTCATCAGAACACTATTTGACAACTCACTGATTGTCCCAGAAATCTGACGTTGGCTGCTGCTGGTTTCACGCCCACTAAAACCATGGCCTGGCCCATCACATTTCTTGGATGCAAACCCCTTCCTTCTCATCCTGTTACCTCCCTGTTCATCCACCTCTCCTCTTGTCTATGTCTAATTGGATATCCTTGTTTCGGCTCAATAGCGGATTTTGTTCAGTCTCATGGTGGTGTCTTCATGGACAGTTCGTACCCCTCCTCCCCCGTTACGGGCCCCCACTGCCGGGGCCTGCGGAGGGCCAGTGAGGTCAGCATTGCCAGCCAGGTCTCAGGAATGGCAGACAGTTACACTGCCACCAACATAGCCAACAGTAAGTGTTCTCCTTACCACAAGTATCTCTCTCTCTCACTCACACTGCTCCATCTCAACTCCTCTTTCAGTCAATCTCTTCTCTAGTCTCACTCACTCACTCACTCACTCACTCACTCACTCACTCACTCACTCACTCACTCACTCACTCACTCACTCACTCACTCACACACTCACACATCTCAACTCCTCTTTCAGTCAATCTCTTCTCTAGTCTCACTCACTCACTCACTCACTCACTCACTCACTCACTCACTCACTCACTCACTCACTCACTCTGCTCCATCTCAACTCCTCTTTCAGTCAATCTCTTCTCTAGTCTCACTCACTCACTCACTCACTCACTCACTCACTCACTCACTCACTCACACACTCACACACTCACACATCTCAACTCCTCTTTCAGTCAATCTCTTCTCTAGTCTCACTCACTCACTCACTCACTCACTCACTCACTCACTCACTCACACTGCTCCATCTCAACTCCTCTTTCAGTCAATCTCTTCTCTAGTCTCACTCACTCACTCACTCACTCACTCACTCACTCACTCACTCACTCACTCACTCACACTGCTCCATCTCAACTCCTCTTTCAGTCAATCTCTTCTCTAGTCTCACTCACTCACTCACTCACACACTCACACTGCTCCATCTCAACTCCTCTTTCAGTCAATCTCTTTTCTAGTCTCACTCACTCACTCACTCACTCACTCACTCACTCACTCACTCACAACTCCTCTTTCACTCTTCTCTAGTCTTTCTCTATTTCTCTCTGTCTCTCTCCTTTCTCTTTTCTTTCACCCCCTCTCTCCTTTCTCTCTTGCTCGTCCTACTCCACTTCACTCCTTCATTCTCATCCCAATCCTCTCTCTCTCTGATTCTCACCCTCCTTACTCACACTCTGCACACATCACTCAGTGCGTCGGATCCCAAGCAGCTCTGTATTGACCCAGTTGTGGCCTGCATTCACAGAATAACCACTTAGTTACCTGCTAGCTCAGCTCCAACACATTACGAAACCTGTGATGGATTACACTGCTCTAAGCCCCTTCATCAGAGAGGGAGCATAACATCACCACAGACATATCCATTGTTCAAATTCAATGTGCCAGAAGATTAAAACATGACTACTGAAGAAGCAAAAGCTCACGTTCTGTCACTGCGTGTTCGTCCTACTCTGAGCCATTGTTTGAATGTAAATGCAAAGGAGAAGTTCTGCATTTATTTAATGTGTTTGCAATGCATGTAAAGAGACCCTGTTTCACTGAGTCATTCCTGCATCGTTCGCACCTTGTCACACTGTCTACCCAGATGCCCAAGCTTCTTTTGTGTTTGATGTAAAGAAGAATGTCTCCCAAAGTCTGGCTTTCCCTTGTAATCTCTGTCTGAAGTGGATATGTCCTAAATAAGGACCATTAACACAGCTTTCAAACATTTACTAACGTTCTACTCAGTTGGGAAGTTGTAATAGTGCGTTGATGAGGTCATTGAAAGAATTGCTCATTGCTTGTCAAAAGCAAGTGCCATGGAATGTTTCTGCCGCTGTTCAGAAATGCAACAAAACAGAATATATACACACAAAATAAGTATGAAAATGGGTTTTGTCAAAAGATAATTCTAACCTTCCTTTTTCAGTTTATATGAGGACCAGTCGGACACTTAATTGATGACTTTGTTTTGAAGTCCGTTTCAGGTTGTGAATGCAGCTTGTAGCAGAAGTACTTTACACATGTTTGCAAACTGGAATGAACTGCCCTATAGGATACTGTCCTCGACAGTATGAAAACAATTCCTTTTGACATTATTCATCATTCATTTTCACGTGTTTTTTCTTTTTGTTTTGTTTCCCATAGCACAAGCATGCCAAATTAACCAAACCAAAAACTCCCTTTGGGACAAAGCCTTTTGTCCCAAATCGCCCTGACATCACAAACCAAATTCTCCCTGAGAAGCCCCCTCAAGTCCCCTAGAAAAGAAAGGAGTGACCCAGTCCCAGGAACTACCAATACAGATCCAGGAAATGGGCCACAACTAGACCTAGAGACCCAGAAGCCAACGGAGGTGTGAGCCCCTGTGGCTCTGGTCAGTTAGAGAGACACTTGTCAGCTGGCCCGGAGTATGCCATATATGACCTGGTCTCCCTGGACTCTCAGGCAGAAGTGGATCAGGGTATATAACACTGGACCCTATCAACTATGTACCAAATCCAGGCTCAGCCTACTACTGACTTCTCTTATGGGAAATCCTAATATATTGGACAATCAATCTCTTTTTAACATGGTTCTTGTCTACCAGAGATTTCTCTCAGCTTTTCTGGGTTTATTCCTTTCTGTTTCTATGACGATCCTTTTCCCTGGTGGACTATGTTTTTTGAATACAGCACAGTCCCATTAACTTCACAAACCAGACCGGTAAGAGAGACCCTCTACATACTGAGATGATATTGTGACTTTAAAAGTGTAACATACCCATCATCCAAATGATATAGCAGGAAGGCTACTTGCCCAACTTCCCAGTCTCTGCCTCATAGTTGACATAGGCACATTTGTGATCAGTCCACAAGAATAAATGGTTATTCAGATATTTGTGCCCTAGCCTGTTCTGGAGGCAAACATGAATTCATCAGTGACAGTCCCAGTGTGAATCCACTTAGTGAAGTTTTATTTGGCAAACTCATTTAACCATCGTCCCTTTTCTTCATATTTACTACAAATAACTGCAGGGTTGTTGCTATTTACGTTGACTCGTGTCTTGAATCAACTTTAACAATGTAATTGTTGCATAATAATGGTTGTCTTCCTTATCTATATGTATTTAAACAGTAACAATCTTCAACTCCTGTCTTACTTCCCTTTTAGCTGAGGAACTGCTGTGGACGATCTGGGCTTTGATAGTGGTTTATGATTGAATACAGCCTTCAATACAGCCAAACGGTTTATGATTTAATTTTTCCAGGGGTGTGTATTGGGATGTTTTGCCCCTCTGCCTTACTCACAATGCAACCATTCCACCCCACTCCTACCCATGTACCCCCTCTCATCATGCAGTCGCAGCTCGTTGGTGGGGCACCAAGCGTGTGGACTTTGCCTTGTACTGCCCTGATGCCCTGACAGCCTTCCCCACAGTGGCACTACCGCACCTCTTCCATGCATCCTACTGGGAGTCCACTGATGTAGTGTCCTTCCTGCTGCGACAGGTGAGCTCACCCCACAGTCTTCCATAGCCTGTGCTTCTGGCCCCCTTTAAAATATACACTAGTGTGGCTATGGTGAGTATGTGTGGTGTCATCTATATGTTTATTTTAGGTTATGAGACATGAAAACTCCAGCATACTGGAGCTGGATGGTAAGGAGGTGTCAGAGTTCACTCCATCTAAACCCCGGGAGAAGTGGCTCAGGAAGAGAACCCACGTCAAGATCAGGGTACAGTCTGCTGCAGCTAGAACAGTGTTGACCACTTGAAGAAATTCACTCTTGCTAACACTGTAATTGTGTCTTAATCTATTTATGTGTGTGTATTTCTTTGACAGAATGTGACAGCCAATCATCGTGTAAACGATGCAGTGTTCACAGAAGGTGGGCTGCAGATCGTGACTGGCCGCTTCATGTACGGACCTCTGGACATGGTCACACTGACTGGGGAGAAGGTAGGCTCTCTCTCTCGCTCTCTCTCAGCGATCAGTTTGATCATTTTCCATTACAACTATGCAAACAGTTGGTTTGTAACACACAAGGTCCTATATACAAATGTACTTATCCCTCCATCCACCTTATCCCTATGTACTTATCCCTCCATCCCCCTTATCCCTATGTACTTATCCCTCCATCCCCCTTATCCCTATGTACTTATCCCTCCATCCACCTTATCCCTATGTACTTATCCCTCCATCCACCTTATCCCTATGTACTTATGCCTCCATCCACCTTATCCCTATGTACTTATCCCTCCATCTACCTTATCCCTATGTACTTATCCCTCCATCTACCTTATCCCTATGTACTTATCCCTCCATCTACCTTATCCCTATGTACTTATCCCTCCATCCATGAGTCTTATCTGTATTTGTTTTCAATTCAAAATACGCTACATGTATGTGTGCATCTTCAATGTGTTTGTGTTCAAAGTGGTTGTATATCTATCTCTATGTTGGTCCTTTGTAGCTCAGTTGGTAGAGCATTGCGCTTGTAACGCCAGGGTAGTGGGTTTGATTCCCGGGACCAACCATATGTAAAACGTATGCACACTTTGGATAAAAGTATCTGCTAAATGGCATATATATTATGTTTACAGGTGGACATCCACATCATGACCCAGCCCCCATCTGGAGACTGGGTGTACTTTGACACGGAGCTGACCAACAGCGGTGGCCGTGTGTCCTTCATCATCCCAGAGAGCAAACGGCTGGGGGTTGGCGTCTATCCGGTCAAACTGGTGGTCAGGTGAGACTGGCATCTATGGCATGCTCTCTATGGTCTCTCAGCCAATCTAGTCCTGAGGCTTCAGAAATGGTGCCCTCTGTTTTTGGAGGGTTTTAGGTGACTCTGTCAAAAAACACTTACATCTCTTTTTTGATTCTGTTCCTCTGCCTCTTTATTTCTTTCCAATTGTCTCTGTCTCTTCTCCTCTATCTTCAAATTGTTTTGTGTCCTATCACCGACAGGGGGGATCACACATTTGCAGACAGCTACCTGACAGTGCTTCCCCATGGGACAGAGTTTGTTGTGTTCAGTATAGACGGCTCATTCGCTGCCAGCGTGTCCATCATGGGGAGCGATCCCAAAGTTCGAGCCGGAGCAGTTGATGTGGTCAGGTAACATGCACCTGGCATCACCTGCGATTGGACAGTCATAAGCATCTGCCAAAATGATTTCTGTCTCTATAACCCGTTGTGTTGCACTCTCTACACTCTTTCTTATACCTTTTGATTTCTTTCCAGGCACTGGCAGGACCTGGGCTATTTGATCGTCTATGTGACGGGGCGTCCAGACATGCAGAAGCAGAGAGTGGTGGCCTGGCTGTCTCAGCATAACTTCCCCCATGGCATCGTCTCCTTCTGTGATGGCCTGGTCCACGACCCACTCAGACACAAAGCCAACTTCCTCAAGTCACTCATGGAGGTCAGGATGGCAGTGGGGGTTGGGTGGTGGGTTTGTTGAGGGTACTGGAGTGGGTAACAGAGGCTGGGGGTAGGTTCAGGAGTAGATGAGGGCTAAGTGGAATGGTGCAGAAGACAATGAAGGGAGAGGAGATGATTGAAGAGATGGGGCAGACAAAAAGATTAGGAGAGATTGTCAAGAAAGTAAATTTTTTTGGGTCCTAATTTATCGATGACACTTGATTCGCTGGTTCCACAGGCTCACATGAAGATCTTTGCTTGTTACGGTTCTACCAAAGACATCGCGGTCTACACCTCCATCGGCCTCTCTCCCTCCCAGATCTACATCATTGGCCGATCCTCCAAGAAGATGCAAGCTCAGTGCCAGGTACGATACACATGCACTGACTTTTTAGTTTAGTCCTGGTCCTCTAGTTTACCATATGCAGCACTTCATTACAGTATATGACTGTCTCTTTCCCTGCCTGTCCCAACAGTTCATTACAGAGGGCTATGCGACCCACCTCTCTCAGCTGGAGTACAACCAGCGCTCTCGGCCAGCAAAGACTAGCAGTGCCCGCATGGTCCTACGGAAAGGCAGCTTTGGTCTGGGTGCAAAAAGCGACTTCCTACGGAAGCGGAACCGCCTGCTGCGCACCATCTCCGCCCAGCCGGCCTCCAGCTTGCCCAGCGGCAGTGGCCACAGTAGACCAGAGCGCACACAGAGCCAGTCAGACAGCCACAGCCAGCATGGCCCTGGACCAGCCCAGCGCAGCATGAGCATTACAGCGGGCTGCTGGGGCCGCAGTGGCAGCACCAAGCTGGAGCCTGGGGTGTTCAACCCAAAGTAGGAGGATGAAATTGAGCAAGGACAAAGGTGATGAGGAAAGGGAAAAACTGCAGATAGAGAAATTTAAGAAATTAAGATTGAGATGACCAGAGAATAATTTAAAGACAGGGGAGAGTGAGATGCTGGTCGTAGGCTTTCAAAGCTCTAAATACAGAGACAGGAAGAAGAATGAGAGAATACATGTGGTAAACAGGTCAATGGAAGTTGGGGAAAGCGCAAGCTGATCGAACAAAGTGGATATTCGGCAAATCCATCAGGATTGATGTATTCTAACAGGCCCACAATGTGGTTACTAAAATCCGATTTGGATATATTTGGCTGTTTTCGCTGCATAATATATAAATATCTGATAAATGCTAACTCTGGTTCAAATATATGGTAGTAAAGCTAGCCATATGGAAATCGTTGGTGGTAATTGAAGCCGTTTTTTAAGTGTAATGCTTGGTGACATCCATAGAAGCATTATACTCCAAATTATAAACTGGGTGGTTTGAGCCCTGAATGCTGATTGGCTAACAACCTTGGTATATTTAACCTTTATTTAACTAGGCAAGTCAGTTAAGAACAAATTCTTATTTACAATGAAGGCCTAAGTGGGTTAATTGCCTTGTTCAGGGGCAGAACGACTGAATTTTACCTTGTCAGCTCAGGGATTCGATCTAGCAACCTTTCGGTTACTGGCCCAACGCTCTAACCACTAGGCCACCCGCGGCCCCGGTATATCAGACCGTATACCACGGGTAAGACAAAATATGTATTTTAACTGCTCTGATTAGGTTGGTAACAAGTTTATAATAGCAATAAGGCACCTCAGAAGTTTGTGGTATATGGCCAATATACCATGGCTAAGGGCTGTGTCCAGGCACTCCGCGTTGCGTCGCGCAAAGGACATCCCTTAGCCATATACAGTTGAAGTCGGAAGTTTACATACACCTTAGCCAAATACATTTAATCCTAGTAAAAATTCCCTGTGTTAGGTCAGTCAGGATCACCACTTTATTTTAAGAATGGGAAATGTCAGAATAATAGTAGAGAGAATGATTTATTTCAGCTTTTATTTCTTTCATCACATTCCCAGTGGGTCAGAAGTTTGCATACACTCAATTAGTATTTGGTAGCATTTCCTTTAAATTGTTTAACTCGGGTCAAACGTTTCGGGTAGCCTTCCACAAGCTTCCCACAATAAGATGGGTGAATTTTGGCCCATTCCTCCTGACTGAGCTGGTGTAACTGAGTCAGGTTTGTAGGCCTCCTTGCTCGCACATGCTTTTTCAGTTCTGCCCACAAATTGTCTATATGATTGAGGTTAGGGCTTTGTGATGGCCACTCCAATACCTGGACTTTGTTGTCCTTAAGCCATTTTGCCACAACTTTGGAAGTATGCCTGGGGTCATTGTCCATATGGAAAACCCATTTGCGACCAAGCTTTAACTTCCTGTCTGATGTCTTGAAATGTTGCTTCAATATATCCACATCATTTTCTGTCCTCATGATGCCATCTATTTTGTGAAGTGCACCAGTCCCTCCTGCAGCAAAGCACCCCCACAACATGATGCTGCTACCCCTGTGCTTCACGGTTGGGATGGTGTTCTTCGGCTTGCAGGCCTCCCCCTTTTTCCTCCAAACATACAGTGAGGGAAAAAAGTATTTGATCCCCTGATGATTTTGTATGTTTGCCCACTGACAAAGAAATTATCAGTCTATAATTTTAATGGTAGGTTTATAGACCGATCATTTCTTTGTCAGTGGGCAAACGTACAAAATCAGCAGGGGATCAAATACTTTTTTCCCTCACTGTAACAATGGTCATTATGGCCAAACAGCTCTATTTTTGTTTCATCAAACCAGAGGACACTTCTCCAAAAAGTACGATCTTTGTCCCCGTGTGCAGTTGCAAACCGTAGTCGTTTTTAAAAAATGGCAGTTTGGAGCAGTGGCTTCTTCCTTGCTGAGTGGCCTTTCAGGTTATGTCGATATAGGACTCGTTTTACTGTGGATATAGATACCTGTTTCCTCCAGCATCTTCACAAGGTCCTTTGCTTTTGTTCTGGGATTGATTTGCACTTTTCATACCAAAGTACGTTCATCTCTAGGAGACAGAACACGTCTCCTTCCTGAGCGGTACGACGGCTTCGTGGTCCCATGGTGTTTATACTTGCGTACTATTGTTTGTACAGATGAACGTGGTACCTTCAGGAGTTTGGAAATTGCTCCCAAGTATGAACCAGACTTGTGGAGGTCTACACTTTGTTTCTGAGGTCTTGGCTGATTTCTTTAGATTTTCCCATGATGTCAAGCAAAGAGGCACTGAGTTTGAAGGTAGGCCTTGAAATACATCCACAGGTACAGCTCCAATTGACTCAAATGATGTCAATTAGCCTATCAGAAGCTTCTAAAGCCATGACATCATTTTCTGGAATTTTCCAAGCTGTTAAAGGCACAGTCAACTTAGTTTATGTAAACTTCTGACCCACTGGAATTGTGATACAGTGAATTATAAGTGAAATCATCTGTCTGTAAACAATTGTTGTAAAAATTACTTGTGTCAAGCACAAAGTAGATGTCTTAACCGACTTGCCAAAACTCTAGTTTGTTAACAAGACATTTGTGGAGTGGTTGACAAACAAGTGTTTTTTATAACTACAACCTAAGTGTATGTAAACTTCCAACTTCAACTTTACCACACCCCCTCGGGCCTTATTGCTTAATTTTACCCCAACATTGTGTTAAATACATGTATAAATAATAGCATAAATGTAGGTTAATTTTGATGGGCAAGAAGGGGGGGGGGGGGGGGGGGGGGGGGGGGGGGGGGTGGTGTGTGTGTGTGGTGTTTCCAATGTTTTGGTCAAATTCCATTGATCTCTTTGCCACATCTATACAGCATTGAAAACCTTTGGTGCTGCGAACCAGTCTTTATTAAAGCAACACCATCAATATACCTGAATCAACAAAAACAACCACAGGCGGAGGCAATGTCTCTTTTCTCTTCGGACATTGATACAATGGAGAAAAGCCGTTTAAGAAGCATCTTATTTAAGCAAGGAACATGCATGCACAATACACAAACAAACCTCTGGCCAACAACAGCAAGAGACTCCTAAAGAAAGAGACTTGGACTGTTTCCGAGTTGCATATTGTTCTAGTTTTTATTTATCATATTCATCCTATATGTCTTTAATACCATATCGATATACACAGTGTGTCTTCTGGACTCCAGCGTCCTCATGCTGCCAGTTTGGTTTAACTCCTGATAGATCCATGTTCCCCATCTCCCACCCTGGGTTATGCAGGTGGGTTGTATCCTCCCTGAACCATGACACAGTCTACAGTCTCCAGAACCACACACATACAGCCAAAATAGAATTATAGCAGTGCTTCAGCAGCTGCAATACTCAAGTCTGTATACCAATTGCGCTTTGATTACAGTTGAGACCCCAATCATTGTCTGTTTTATCATACAGAACATGTTACATTATAGTCCACTGTAACCATTGCCTATACAACAAAGTATATTTATGTATATCACTTGCAGGGCAAACTTGTATTATTGTAAGATGATGTGCCAAAGTAGGCAGTATGCTCAATTTACTACTGCACGTGAAGGGAGAAGCTGAATGGAAGATGTCTGTTGAGACAGACTGAAACTGCTCTGTGGACCTTGTTTGGGTTGATTGATGGTATAGTTGAAGATAACCGAGGCTTGTATATAATATTGTATGTAGAGCTGAGGTCAGGCCTACCAAGGGGCAATTCTCTGGTATCCTCTTCACACTGAGGAGATACACATTCAGGATACACCTTTTTATTATTATTTAACAGGATACATAGATATAAATGTATATATTAATTTTTTGTGAACAGAAAAACAATTGTTTTAGTTCTTCTAACTACAGTGTTTCATTTTTTATGTTCGTATCTCATGCAATCATCCGCAGCAGCCAATACACAGCAGGGGTATTTGTCTTGCATAGTATTGCATTTCTACCACATCGACTGATCATGCAAATGGCAAGACTTGTGTTAATGTATCTGCTACCTTAATGTGTCATATGTTTATTATGATATCCACTACATGACTAAATGTATGTTGACACCTGCTCGTCAAACATCTCATTCCAAAATCGTGGGCATTGATATGGAGTTGTTCCCCCCTTTGCTGCTATAATAGCCTCCATTCTTCTGGGAAGGCTTCCCACTTAAATGTTGGAACATTGCGTTCATTCAGCCACAAGAGCATTAGTGAGGTTGGGCACTGATGTTGGGCAATTAGGCCTGGCTCGCAGTCAGCCTTCCAATTCATCCCAAAGGTGTTCAATGGGGTTGAGTTCAGGGCTCTGTGCAGGCCAGTCAACTTCTTCCACACCGATCTCGACAAACCATTTCTATATGGACCTTGCTTTGTGCACGGGGGCGTTGTCATGCTGAAACAGGAAAGAGCCATCCCTAAACTGTTGCCACGAAGTTGGAAGCACTGAATCGTCTAGAATGTTATTGTATGCTGTAGAGTTAAGATATCCCTTCACTGGAACTAAGGGACCGATCCCAAACCATGAAAAACAGCCCCAGACCATTATTACTCCTCCACCAAACTTTACAGTTGGCACTATGCATTTGGGCAGGTAACGTTGTCCTGGCATCCGCCAAACCCAGATTCATCTGTCTGACTACCAGATAGTGAAGCGTGATTCATCACTCCAGAGTACGTGTTGCCAAAGATTTACACCACACCACCCGACTCTTGGCATTGCGCATGGTGATTTTAGGCAAAACCTATTTCATAAAGCTCCCGACGAACAGTTTGATTCGATTTTTACGTTCTACACGCTCTAGCACTCGGCGGCCCCGTTCTTGTGAGCTTGTGTGGCCTACCACTTTGCGGCTGAGCTGTTGTTGCTCCTTGAGGTTTCCCCTTCACAATAACAGCACTTACAGTTGACCGGAGCAGCTCTAGCAGGGCAGAGATTTGACGAACTGACTTGTGTGAAGGTTTGTCTATGGAGATTGCATGGCTGTTTACTCAATTTTCTACACCTGTCAGCAACGGGTATGGCTGAAATAGCCGAAGACACTAATTTGAAGAGGTGTCTACATACTTTTGTATATATAGTGTATTTTGAAAGTCAATCACTTCCTGAGCTGTAAATGAGGCATTCAATGTTATTGAGCACATAGACAATACTATTTAGGTTCAGTTCGGAGTTATTTGTTGATGCCTCCGATGAAAAGACTGTAGATATTTGTAATAATATGCTTTGGAAAGAAGGAACATACAGTAGAGTTAGTGATTAATCTTAGGTTTATTCATGCAAATGATGTTTACTTCTTCCCTGTTTCAAAACTGTGTAGCACTATGACTGTAATGGACCACGGAGTACTGAAATGTTAGTGAGAAGGTGCAATGTTACCCACAATCATGCCACATCAGCAGATCCACCATATAGAAAGAATGCCACAATGCATTGACAATCAGTTAGGCAGGCACATGCAGCAGCAGAGACAGATCCTCGTGCTAACACACTCACAAAATGTCTAGGTGCCATGTGATGAGACATACGGGTAGAAAAATGTTCAAAGCACATGATGATCATAGCAAATTGTTTAGACAAATGGGATCTTGGTTGAACGGTCATTACATTTCTGGTGTGATCCAGGGACAGCAAGGAAGACAGTGTGAGGGGTGTATGTGGAGGGAGGACCATCACGGTGAAGTGGGGTCCTCGCTATGCATACAGATTGCTCTGGTAGGGAATGAATGAGGCATCAGACTGTCTATAGCCCTGTTTATACCTGGTACTAACATGTGCCCTAAGTCCTGATCTGGTCCACATTCTGATTGTGCCCACATTTTCAGATGGGTGTAGACTATTAAAAGACACATTGTGATCAGATCTTCCTGACCCCCTCTGGAGGTAGTAAGGCACGCACTGTGTCTGGATATCAACCAAGTGAAAGCAGATATGGATGGTCAAACCATTTAAATCATTATGCCAGCCTCTAAAATCATTGACAGGTAGCACAAGTGACTTATGGCATCAGTAAATAAATGTAAAGAAACATTTAATTTGTATTATTTTGAAAGAATATCTCTCAAATACTTCGCATACAGGGAGGCATCAGCTAATCTGGTCACAATACGGACACGAGCTGGGCGATATGGACAAAAATCTATATTACGATAAATTGACTAAATTATCACGTTAACGATAAGTTATATGAAATGTATAAGCACCAGTAATTATTTTACCCTGTCAACTACCCCTACAACTTTGAATGTTATCAATTGTTCCATTAGCAATATTAGCAGACAGGCTTATTTCATTACAACTTCACATTCCTCTAGTAAAAGGCTACTTAGCGTTATCAGTCCTCGATAAACTGAATATTATCGAAACCGACCATTTATCGTCCCAGCTCTAGTAGACACGACTAACATTAAGAGTGATTGGATCACCCAACTCACATGTTAGAGCAAGGTTTACATGAGGCTATTGTGAACCCAATGTTCTAGAATCCTTGCTTTACCACCAATTAATCTCATACATATAATATGAGATCATGCTATTCCTGTCCATTGCCCTACTATAGGCATATTTCAGGGTGACCCAGAAAGCATCGCCCCAAATACACATGAACATGCAACAGGCATGGTAAAGGATGCAGTCAGTTGAGCTGGAAGGGCTTGTGTTGTGAAGCAATGCCGTTGTAACTGATACTTTGGGCTACGAGTCACTGTTCATATGATATGCTTGACCTTTTTTAAAAGTCGCTCATAACTATGGGCAACCCATATGGATTTCTCTGTAGACAACACGGAGTCTTTCTGTGCATCCTAACAGTGAAATTGGAGAAGACTGGTTAGCACATCCAGCTAAAAGAAAACATACACCCCTCTAACAATTATTACATGGCTGCTCTTTAAAGCATCGTCCTGCTCCAGAGATACTGTATCAGTCAACTGGACATTGACACCCCAAGAATGTAAAGATATTGTGCAATCATCAAACTCAGACACATCTGGACAAAGACATTCCCCATAGTTCTGCTACTGGCAGATGCAGATATTACCAGAGGCCTTACAGTACATTTCCCTTTTTGCCTTAAATTTTCTGTTTCAATGGTCTGACTCATGCCTCCATGGAATAATCCTCCAATAGAATTTGCTGTATGGTCACTAAAAGGGGCCATTATTTCCAATGAGACTTTGGTATGACTTGTGGTTGGTTGGTTTCATCCCCAGGGAAATAGTATAAATGTACATAGGAATATATTAAATAAAACTACTTGAACACTGCGCTGAAAAACAGGTTTCATCTTACACTCTTTTTGAAATGGCAATGCTGACAATTTGATCACATCAAAATGACCTTACCCTGGATGTAAAAATGTCCCAATACCTTGGCTTTGTTAAAGCTTGGTATAAACAGTATCAATATACTTTGTGTTACTCCAAAGTTTGACAGTTTTATTTACCAATTCCCTGTGTTTACATATACAGTGTATAAAAAGTAAGTATGAAGAACATAAATTAAATGTGTGGTTTCTTGTCTCTAAAGTATTTTAATGTTGGGTGTAAGATTAGGTTTTAAACCTGTAACTGAAATAGTAAATACCTGATGCACACAGCAATGGTCAAGGATAATTATCTAAGAAAAATACTTTATTACATTGTAAAAAAGTAAATAGCATTACACAGTTGACTGTTTTGGGGGTCAGTTTGAATGCATGTTTAATTGAATTGAATATTAATTAAATTGACAGTTGGCCATCATGGCCATTCTGAATTTCTGATACATTCAGAGAAATTCCAGTGAATTGTGATGAAAGGATGCCGGTCAACTAAAATACAAATTTAATTTGATTACATTTAATTTGAACAATTAAACAAAAAATGTGACCAAACATGATGTATATGATTGAGTCACACTCACAGTACAGTACAATCATAGATAGGCACAGAAAGGGTTGATTTTCATTTTGGAGACATGTAGGGATCCTCATGTAAAAATGATGCACAGCACAACTAACTGGAGACCTATTCTTCTGTCCTATCTATACAGAATAGTATAGATGTCTCCTTCCTACCATAGCCTTTACATCAGGGGGAGACCCTCTACCTGTTCAGTCCTAGTTTCTTCTGAAAGGAGTTTCCATCTCCCTTTGTGGCTTGCTGTAACAAGAGAGGAAAGCAAGTGTTAGGTAGACATTTTTATAGGTAGAGGACAACACTTTAACCCCCTAAAAGCACACACAGCTGCATGGTCTTTGATGTTTTTCAATTTACCTTGTTGATGTCTTTGTGTCTCTCTTTACTGACAATTTCCTCAATGATCTCTCCCTCTCCCCTTATCAGCCTGAAAAACAAAAAGAGGGAATAAAAACCAGCACACACCCATATAAAGATAGAAATGACCGAACCATAGAAACACTGTTGTATATAGCGTTGGTCTACCTGGTGCGTCCAGTCTCAAGGTCTACCACCCTGCGGATGACACTCTGCTTGGCTTCATACTCCTCCTTTGTTAAGGGTCTCTTGGTGGATAGCCTGGCTTTCTGCTCATCCGTCATTGCTACAGAATGGACAAAAACAAAACATCCATCCATCTGCTCAGCTTTATATCTGGTTTCATCGTCCATTCTTTGTTTAGCTAGTTAACAAATAAACTTTAGCTATTGACGACATATAACAAAATATGAGACCAACATACCTGGTCCATGATCTTCTGTGCAATCATCACTCTGCCACAACTCCAGGAAGGGCTGGGGGGTGGTGCCTACAGGCTGAGGGGGGGCTGGAGGGGGCATCAAATCTACAAGCAGGGATGCTCTTCTTTCTTCCAATTTCTTTATCTTCTTCTTTTTCTTCTTCTCCAATTTCATCTCTTTCTTCAACTTTCTTTTCTTCTTCTTTAACTTCTTCTTGAATTTTTTCCTTTTCCTTTCCTTCCTCTTGGACTTTTCGTCACTTGATGAGGAGGATGAGGAGGAGGAAGAAGAGCTTGACGAGGAAGATGAGGAACTTCTTTTTTTCATTTTCTTCTTCCCTTTCCGATCTGAAGCAGACAAATGTATACATTGTAAAATTGATAGACATACAAAGATATTTCATTATCTTATTCTCTGACATTAGATATCTGTATGTGAGGATGTGAAGTGCTACACATAGGAGTGTAATGTTAGCTATCTACAACTACGTGTGATTTAATAATTGAGTCAAGAAAACCTTGGCTCTTGCTGGGAGAACGTGAGGCTTTCTTTGAAGGGGTCGGACTCGCACTGCTGCTGGACGACGAGGAAGACGAAGAAGAGGAATGTCTTCGCTTTTTCTTCTTGGATAATTTTTTCTCTCCGACTTGTCTGCTCGTGCTCTTGGTCTTATCCGCGGAACTGTCGCGCGATCTACTGCGCTCCATAGTCGAAAATGTATGCTAGGGCAATCAATTAATCGTATTCCTTTAAAACTGTACTGGAGATTCTGTAAATCAATTTAGAAATACTTTGCTAACTACAGCTGAAAATAAGTGGCGACAAAACATGTCCACCCCAGATAAATAGGTTGTGCAACTGTTTTTATTCCCCCGTGCATTTCCGGGTCGTTAGGAAGTGTGTCCGCTTCACATTGTTGTCCTCTTGCACACTGATCATAGACTTTTATGGGCCGCCTATCATATTGGCAATGAATTACCTGAATACATTTTTTTATTTTATGAGACTGTGATATAAAATCAAGATGTGTATCATACTCAAAACGATGTATCACCTCTGAGGGTTGAAGTAGAGGGTTAAAGGTAATGCTTTGTGATATTTTGTATCATTCCTATACAAATGTAACTAGAGTAACCTACCTGCAATCTTTACAATGGAAATTATATATCATAGTAAGATTGATGTGTCTGTTGCAGAGGTATGCTATAAGCACCTGTTCATCCAAATAAACATGAAGACCATCCATTTGCAATAACATTTTATTTCAAAATAATTTTTACAAAGTCATTTTTGAAAACAAATGTAAATGTTATGGTGTTTAACAGACTTGTTTTTTGCTGACATTTCATAACTAGCCCTTAACCCTCTTAGCTCACAGTGCTTGTGTGACCTAAAGCAGGAATGGCCTTTTATTTATTTTCTACTGTTGCGAGTTAGAATAGTAGAATGCACATTGTTTGACTTGGACTAAAATAGGTGCCGGTTCATTTTGGGTGCCGGTACTGTTTATATTTAGATGCAGGAGCTCCACAATACTTTGGAGCTAATATTCTAAGAGGAACAGGAGCTTAAGCAGTAGAACACTTAAGGTGTCAGTGCGCAGCTCTGGTGAGCTCCTGCCTAAGTCAAGCACTGAGAATACACAAGGTACATTTTGAAATTTGGTTGTGCATCAGCAGTTCTCTTATGTCAGTAACTGAGAGTCAGTGAATTATCCCATGTCATCTAAAATTGATTAGATAGCGGGCCATTAAACAAACTTTAGCAATCTAAACTTATCTTGGTGGTGGTTGGATGTGGGTATGCAGACTCGCAATCTAAATGCGGCCCCTCGTGATGAGCAGATTTATTTGTGGCCCCCACCCCCATCAAAGTTGCCCATCCCTGATCTAAAGGGTATTGTAGAGATGGAAGATAAGACAAAACTGCCCATAGAATAAGGATGTTATAATTCATTTAATAGTATATCTATATAAGGGTCTATTTTTTGCTAATTGAAATTGACTGGTTCCCCTTGAAATTTTGTATGCTTTTGACATATTCGATAAATGAATGCAGTGAAATAAATAAACACACAGGTAGTTCCAATTCACTTAAAACCAAAAGGTCTCATAAAAATGACATGAGAAAAAATAAAGTCTAGCAAAAAATAAATATGTAGTAGCTGCATGGGTGAGTTGTAACATTCTGAAATGGCAGGTAGATGTTATGTAAGTGTAAGGTACCAGCAACTTTAAAGCTATCACGTTTCCTTCCATGTCTGTGTGCAAGGAAGTTCGCCAAGTTGCTCAGAGTTAAAAGTGGAGGGGTGGGGGGGTGGAATGTGTCACTGTGTCACTGTTATGAAGAGGCTACCATGCGGATCATCTCAGAGGGAGTCAGCAGGAGGTTCTTAGCTGCCTTGATGGTGTTCTTCATAAGCATGGCCACTGTCATGGGTCCTACTCCTCCAGGCACTGGGGTAATGAAGCTAGCCTTTTGCCTCACACCTACAAAAGGAGTGATAAAGGGTGAGAACATGTAGCAGAGAAAATGTGTGCAAGAACACAGTCCATTTTAGGACTAATGCAAATTTAGACAAATTGCTGTCTAGATTAGAAACTCGTACCTTCAAAATCCACGTCCCCTACAAGTCTGTCCTTGCCAGTCAGAGGGTCATGCACTCTGTTTATTCCAACATCAATGATGGCTGCTCCTTCTTTGATCATGTCTGCAGTGATGAGGTTTGGAATCCCTGAGATTAGGAGAGGGTTTAGAGGGTAGTAAGGGACCATACACACACCCATGGTTGTAACAGTCATTTTTTCTAATAAAAAAAAAATAAAAACACTTTTTTTTTTTACCCCTTTCTCTCCCCAATTTCGTGGTATCCAATTGTTAGTAGCTACCATCTTGTCTCATCGCTACAACTCCCGTACGAGCTCGGGAGAGACGAAGGTTGAAAGTCATGCGTCCTCCGATACACAACCCAACCAAGCCGCACTGCTTCACAGCGCGCATCCAACCCGGAAGCCAGCCGCACCAATGTGTCGGAGGAAACACTGTGCACCTGGCAACCTTGGTTAGCGTGCACTGCGCCCGGCTCGCAACAGGAGTCGCTGGTGCGCGATGAGACAAGGACATCCCTACCGACCAAGCCCTCCGTAACCCGGACGACGCTAGGCCAATTGTGCGTCGCCCCACGGACCTACCGGTTGCGACGGAGCCTGGGCACAAACCCAGGGTCTCTGGTGGCTGCAGTACAGCGCCCTTAGCCACTGCTAAGAATGTTACAACTCCCCCATTTTTTCTACATTTTTTTAAATAATATATATTGTACACAATAAAGACAATCAATTACAGATCAATGTCTACATTTTGCTCCCAGCATTGAGCAAAGCTCAGAAAATGTATATTCTTGATCTGATTGAGTTCTAAATTGCACCTGCCTCTTTGCAAACATTTTTTTTTTTGTTTTGTTCGCCTGTTCCCCGGATAAGCCCTTTTTAGCAGCACATTTAGCACTCTCTCAAATGGCTAACTCCACCCTCTCACGGCACAGGCCGAGGTGAAACAAACTACCCCAGCTTGCGAGATGCCGGACAAAAGGGCATTTTAAAACCATCCTGCGACTCCTGCCGTGTCTACAGACATCCTCCAAACAAACACAAACCGACTCCCGGAGAATGAGTGCACAACTGCTAAAGTCTCTTATAGATATGTCAGACAGGTGGCTATCTGCCGGCAGAGACTTCTATTGCAGTAACGTTGAAGGGCTGAGGCAGGCTGCAAGGCATGCAGGAGGAAGCAGAGGAGACAGAGAGAGAGCGGAAGCAAGCAGAGAGAGGTCAGTACAGTGGTTCCCAAATGTGGGGTTGGGCCCCATGTTGGGTCAGTTGAGAACCTGTACTAATCTTTTCAAACAAGTTTGGAACTTATAAAAAAATCAAGATATGCTTCAATACAAACATCTTCCAGAAAGGCCTAATATAAAATGCAAACAATATAGTTTAAAAAAGTACATATATATGTGTGTGTCTCGTCGCTGATGCTACTTGTCAGTGTGAAACTTCTCATATTTCCCCCCTTTCAGGGGTATAACATTACAATTGTATAGCTAATAGGCTATGTATTTTTCTGTAGATCGACTGAGGTGAATGAACCTACAGCAGCCATGGTGATAGTGGCTGTGGTTATTTGCTGCTCTCCAAATAGCATTTACATTTTGTTTAATTGTATAGAAATGCAGTAAATGAGCGTCACCTTTCAAAGTTGGTTTGTCAAGTACTCTCTGCCGGCAAACGCTACCTGTGTGTCCGTGCTTTAAGAGACCCACCCAGGACAATATACTCAAGAGATACAAAATAGCTCTATGAGCCAGTTAGTTGCTCTCAGTCACAAATGATAAACTTACAAAAAAGGGAGAGACAGGTAGTAGACAAGGTAACGATATATCCTCAATAAGAGATGATCCATACCTGCAGCAGCAACAACGATGTCTGCAATTCTTGTGTGCTGACGGAGCTGATCCTTTGGTGTGTAACGGTGAGAGATGGTGACTGTGGCATCACCTGCAGAATAAAAAAAATAAGTAAATGTGAGGGCCATGATCCACATATTCCATTTTCAACTTCATAATTTCAGCTTTAAGTGAAAACTCAGTATTATCTCTATTACCCATTGTTAATCTACTTTTACATAATTAATCATAGTGAAATGATATAGCATACACCCTATCACTGTAGCCCCTAAATCATCCAGACTCACCCCCAGGCCTCTCATGACGCCCATCTGAATGCAGCAACATGGCAATGGGCATGCCCACATTCTTGGAGCGTCCCGCCACCACAACATTCTTCCCAAGGGTAGGAATTCCTGGGAAACGGGAATGAACAGTCAGTGACAGAGTTGGCATTTTGCCCCCATAACAGTCTCATTGCATTCATATAACAGAGGGAGGTAAGAGCTCCCCTCCAACTACCTCACCTGTACGTTTGATGATTTCCCAGACTCCCCAGGGAGTGGCAGGCAGCATGGTGGACTGATCCAGGCACATGCGGCCTACATTGACCACGTGGAAGCCATCCACATCCTTGCCAGGGAACACAGCATTACAGACGCGCCGCTCGTCAATGTGTTCTGTGAGAAGACAGTGGGAATGATGTTTACAAGACATTATGTAAATGGCTGTTCTACAGTAAATAGGCCAAAGGCCAAACCATTCAGGGATATGCAAGTATTAGCTATAAATATTAAAAACAGCGTCAAACTGTCATTCTTTCTTTGTCTACAAAAGGTTGTATAACTGTTTGCTCACCAAGAGCAATAACTCCTCTACCCAACTGCCCTTTCCAACAACATGCATCGTCTCCTCACCCTAAAGCAACTCCTTACCTGGCAGAGGCAGCTGCACCAGCAGGCCGTCCACCCGGTGGTCTGTGTTGAGTTTGTAGATCAGGTCCATGAGTTCATCCTCAGAGATACAGGAGGGCTTCAGGATGGTCTCACTGCTGATACCTGCAGAGAAGAAAAAGAGGAAGGAATTATGAACCCATTCTATCCCAGATAAATATAAACAGTGAGAGAGAGTGATGGTGAACAGGAAGAAAGAGGGAATTAGAAAGCCACGTTGAAAACTCATAGAATAGTTTCTTAGTCAAGTATGTACTCTGTTGTGCAACAGAGTTTATCTCCAGCACAGGTAACGTGTGTGTGTGTGTGTGTTTACATACCAACATCAGCTGCAGCTCGGGTCTTATTCAGGACGTAAGAGTGACTGGCTGCATGATCTCCTACAAGGACCACGCTCAGGTGGGGTCTCCGATTGCCAGTGGAGACCCACTGTTCAACATCGGCCCTGGCCTCCTCCCGGATCTGACGGGCCAACTTCCTGCCTGAGATGACCACTGCTTCCTGTCTGGAGAATCAGAGAGGCAGATGTTAGAGGAACATGTAAACTGTCAGGAGAAGGTATACACTGGGGTTGGCACGTGTTTTATAGTCCTGCAGACTAGTTGTCAATCCACAAAGTGAGTGTGTATGGCAGTCAGCCAGCAAGGAGTGCTGGTAGGCAACCATGTAGGGTTCCCCATAAGCCAACGATGGCCAAGTACAGTCAAACCAAGTACAGGGCTCCTGGTGTTACCCATGCATGAGGAGTGTGGCGGCTAAAAATACCCATACATGAGTTACACTGTGGCCCATGCTATTAAATAAACTTCTTGGAACCCCTGGCCTTCAAGCCAAGTTGTTGGCCTCATTGCGGAGAGCAGAACAGAGCGGGTGAAGATGAAACCGGAGTGCTGCTCACATTTCATTTTCAATGTGTTAAACTAGATAAAATCCCTTATGTAAAAGCATGCACACAGAGGAGTAATACCAGAGGAGTAATGAGCCGTCCACAGTGATGTAACCATCCCTTGATTCTATCATGAGTAATTAAACAACCACAGAAACATTCAGCTCTTCAATGGGGCCACAATAGCAAGTCCTGGAGGAGACCCCATCAGGGCATGGCATTTGACAACAACACCCCCACTGCCCAGCATCCAATGTGCACAAAGCATGAACATAATGTTTTTTTTGTTTTTTGGTCTCCATAAGAGGACAACCTTGTTGTAAATGTGTTGAGTTTTCAGCAAACAGTTGACCACAGACCATGTTAATGATTAGTTAGTCTCGGACAGGATAAAGGACATAAGTTGTGCTACCTTTCCTCCCAGACTAGTTATCCTTCACACAGTGCCAGTACCATGACAGGGAAAGGACTGTCAGCAGACCCAAATAATCAATACCTTCAGCTCTGAACTAGAACCCAAGACATTTCCTAATTACCTATCAGCAAGTCTGTGCTAGCTCTGTTCCCAAGTATGGGCTTTGTCCTGAGTGTGAAATGTAAATAGAAAAAAACAATGTAACTTGTTTGGTGTTATGGTTTTATAAAGTAGGCTTTGCTCATCTGAAGTGATGATAGGAAACTGTTCTGAAAAAAAACAAACACTGTCCTATGTTGACCCTAACCTTCTACTCAATACAGTGCACGGTCCAAATGAGACTCATCTGTGCTGACTTAAGTGGCTAAATCAGTTGTGATGTTAGTCATGTGCATAGTCACAGTGCAGACACAGGCGGTTTGTGTTCCTAGATGTCTGGGACATTAATTCTCTTCAGTAACGTGCTGCAGCAAGGCATGCCTCAAATTAAACATGGAATTAATCAAATACATTTAGGCAGACAGTTGAAGGAAACAAAATGTCTGCAAAAGCTAGGTTTATATATATATATATATTGTTTAAACACGTATGAAAAAAAAAAAAAAAACTACTGTCTGAATACTCTTCACCTTAGTTGTTTGGTGAACCCCAATGGTAACAACTGTCTGAATACTCTTCACTTTAGTTGTTTGGTGAACCCCAATGGTAACAACTGTCTGAATACTCTTCACTTTAGTTGTTTGGTGAACCCCAATGGTAACAACTGTCTGAATACTCTTCACTTTAGTTGTTTGGTGAACCCCAATGGTAACAACTGTCTGAATACTCTTCACTTTAGTTGTTTGGTGAACCCCAATGGTAACAACTGTCTGAATACTCTTCACTTTAGTTGTTTGGTGAACCCTAATGGGAACTTGCCTGCCTTTATGCAAGTGCTCTGTGCGATTTCATCAGCCATGCAACACTGCAATGATACCGGCATAACGTTAGGGGCGCATTAAGACGATCATTGATTCAAGACCACTCTTCGCTACATGGATCGTTTAAAACGTTACATAATTGTCCTCAGTGCACAATCAGAAACGTTGTATCCACAGAGACGGTAAGATGCCGGAATACAGTGACACATAGAAAACAAACATAAAGGAAAGTGCCATAGACAAGAAGGAAATTAATACCTGGTAGGTTACCTTCAAAAAGAAGAGGGAGCATTTTTTTCCATATAGAAAGCAACCTATCATAGTCCACCAAGATAGATAAATAACAATCTATTTGATATCGTAATTATATAGGATTACTAATACATACCTTGATGCTGACATATGTAGACTACACACTTGATGCTGCGATTGCTGGCATAATTTTCTCAGAGCTCTCAGCGTTGCCATGTTTACTGATCTAGATAGGCTAAGTAATCCAACAATGTAAAAGGGGGAGAGAAAAGTGAGGGAGATTGAAAGATAAAGCAAGCCGAGTCTGACAGACAGACCACCGTCTGTGAAAAAGATTGAGAAGGCTCGAGATGTTTTAAAGGCTGAAGTCCCCCCGCCCGCACATTGTACATACGTCAGTTTCCAGGCAAAAGGGCCACACCTCTAAATGCAAAGCTGCCCAACCGGGTGGTGTAGTACTTTCATTTTCTCTCACTCACTACCCTGGTTTATGTTCTGAAAAACTATCCTTGACTAGTTTGAGTTCACCACTGAAAACAATAGAAAATTAAAATCACTTGTTTTATTGAAAATGCCCATTTGGTTTACAATCGCCAAACGTATTGATTGCAATCGGCTTGTGACTGGTGAAAACAACCAAACGCAGGCACGTGGGGCCCATTGTCATTTAGCATGTGCCTCTGGCATTAAAAAAAACTGAGGTGCATCCGGAAGTCAAGTATTCTCTGACACTTAAATATATTTTTTTATAAATGCGTATGGCATGATGTGTAATTGCGTATCAATACTGCTAGTGCTATCCGAAATACTTGTGACGTCCCCACATAAAAACATAACAATTTTCAACTTAAATTGTGTAACTTCAGAGTTTGAACGTCCCAAGAAACGAGCATTTTAAGGACCGTATAAATACTGCTGAACCATCCATATTACAACAATTACTGAAGTCATTTCCATGAGAATCCAAATGAGGGCGACAAACGTACATGTCGGCAAAATGTTGCGCTAACTATCTACGTCAAAATATTATTTCTTCAGGGTACGATTACACTGACAAGTGAGAGAAGAGTTAGAAAGTTCGGAGACTTTTCACCGGGGAAGCTAGAAAGGCTGTATATTCACCAAACAACCAGTGAAACGTTCGATACGACAGTTCTTTTGAGCTTCGATATTCTTTGGTCTGCATTTGTCTTCGTTTTACGACCGAAACTAAGTTAACGATGAGCTTCCTATTGTAAGTAAAGCTAGTTATATGTCACGTTTTTACTCGTAGTTAGCTAACGTTACCTAACTGGCTAGCTAGCTATGTTTGCATAACTTTAGATGCAGACAGATATACTCATTAGTCATGATGTAACCACATATTGTCATAGTTGTCGCTGTAACTTGTCTTACGTTTTAATATAGTTAGCTAAATGTGACTAACGTTACCCAGCTAGCTAGATGAGCTAACGTTAGTTAGCTAAATAACACGATCATGTCACGTTATAGCTAGCTTAAGTTAAGTGTCACTGATGGGAACTGCTCATTGACGCATTTTTAGCATGTCGACAACTAACGTTAGTGAACAAGTTAACTAGCAAACAATTATATATAGCATGGGTTCCTTCCTGTTTTGTTGCTGTCTGCTGATTAGAGGACAGTGTTTAACAGGAAGACTGTCAGACTTGTATGATTTCATATCTGAGCAGTGAGCACATCTACTCATCACTAATAGCTCAAACATGGAACATCACAGTTTGACTCGAGCTCCCTCTCCTCCCTTGATCCAGTGGCAGTCGCTCGTCTAAGACCTTCAAGCCGAAGAAGAACATCCCAGAGGGCTCCCACCAATACGAGCTGTTGAAGCATGCAGAGGCAACGCTGGGGAGTGGGAACCTGAGGCAGGCTGTCATGCTGCCAGAGGGGGAAGATCTCAATGAGTGGATTGCTGTTAACAGTGAGTAAAGGGTGATTGAAGGAGGGTAGCACAGAATATTTAATTGACACCTGTTCTTAATGACAGCCTTTAGGTTTCACAGGTGACCACACAGTCTAGTAGCCTAGTGGTTAAGAGCATTGGTTCAGTAACCGCAAGGTCGCTGGTTTGAATCTGTTGTTGCCCTTGAGCAAGGCACTTAACCCTAATCGCTCCTGTAAGTGGCTCTGGATAAGCGCGTCTGCTAAATGACTCAAATAATGCACAATTTCTTCCAGAAAACTGGTTAAATTAAAAAATATTTGGTATCCACATATGTATGTTTTTGGTTTGAAGTTGAACAAAACCAAAAAAAATTGAATAATTGACTAAATCTTACCTTATTCCACAAAGGAATCCTAAAATGTCCCGGACAATATTATTGGTATAAGTAATTAGAAATAATTCGATTTCAAGCAGGTGATTCACCTTTACTTTGGAATTGAACTCACCTGTGGTGTGTTGCAGGTGCCTGCAATATAAAAATCCCTCATTCAATGAGTTTGAATAGAGAAAAGGACTCATTCTCATCTTGTGGCTGTGTGTACCTCAATGAACATGGGAAAAGGAAAGAAACCAGAGAATTATCTGAGGTCAGTCATACGCAAGATTGTAGACAAGCATGGACAATCTCGAGGCTACAAGTCCGTCTTCAGACCTTGATGTTTTTGTTTCCACTGTACGCAATGTCATCAAGATGTTTAAGGCCCATGCCACAGTAGCCAACCTCTCTGGATTTGGCCGCAAGAGAACTTGATGGATGATTGTAGCGAAGGATTGTTAGAATGGTGGAGAAAGCACCTCGATCAACTGGCGCACAGATTCAAGCTGACTATCAGAAAGAAGGTATCACAGTTTCATCTCGCACCATCCGTTGCCAACTCAATGAAAGGGGATTATATGGTAGGAGACCCATCTGTCCACAGGACATTCTCCCAGAAGGATTTTGTCATTTCCAGGTGTGTTTTGGCAAATTGCAGTCGGGCTTTCTTATGTCTCTTTCTCCCCACTGCTGAGAAAGGGACATAAGAAAGCCCGACTGCAATTTGCCAAAACACACCTGGAAATGACAAAATCCTTCTGGGAGAATGTCCTGTGGACAGATTAGAGCATTTTGGTAAGGAACACCATATGTATGTTTTACAGAAAACAAAATGAAGCCTTTGTAGAAAAGAACACCTTCTCTACAGTCAAACATGACGGTTCAGTGATGTTTTTTATCTGCTCTGCTGCCTCTGGCACTGGGTGCCTTGAATGTGTGCATGGCATCATGAAATCAGGAGAATACCAAGGCATTTTGGAACGCAATGTTTGGCCCAGTGTCGGAAAGCTGGGTCTCCTTAGGTCATGGGTCTTCCAGCAGGAGAATGACCCCCCCCCCCAAATACACTTCAAAAGCACCCAGGAATGGTTCAAGACAAACGCTGTACTGTTCTGAAGTGGCCAGCAATGAGTCAAGATCTAAATACCATTGAAAACTTGTGGAGAGATCTGAAACAGCAGTTGGGAGAAGGCATCCTTCACATCTGGTAGAACTGGAGAAGTTTGCTTAAGAGGAGGTCCAGTACAGAGGTGCAGGAAGCTCTGATGGTTATAGGAAGATCTTGATTGCAGTTATTTTGACCAACGGCTGTGCTAACAAATAAGTCTAGGGTGTCAATTTTGTTAATGCCATTTCTGTTTATTTTCTGATATTAAATGGATATATTAAGTTCTGAATCAAAAACAAAGGTTTAGTAATATTAACAGTGAAATAAAGAATTGCGGAGACTAAATACTTTGGTAAATTTCAACTTTTTTTAAAGGGAAAATAGTGAGTTACTTGAAAAAAGTACAAGGCTGCCAATATATTTGACCACAACTGTGGGTGGGTGTGTCGGCACGCATTTGGAAAAGTATGCAGTTCACTTGTTTGTGTGTTTTGGCAATTGTTTTGTCTCTCCCCTTCATCAATCTACATACACAATACCACATAATGACAAAGTGAAAACAGGTTTAGAAATGTTTGAAAATGTATAATTTTTTTATGTAAATAATGTTATTTTTTTTAATTTGAAGTATTCAGACGCTTTGCTATGAGACTCGAAATTGAGCTCAGGCGCATCCTGTTTCCACTGGTCATCCTTGAGATGTTTCTGTAACTGTCCACCTATGGAACATTTCAATTGATTGGACATGATTTGGAAAGGCACCCTTCTGTCTATATAAGGTCCCACAGTTGACAATGCATGTCAGAGCAAAAACCAAGCCATGAGGTCGAATGAATTGTCCGTTGAGCTCAGAGACAGGATTGTGTCAAAGCACAGATCTGGAGAAGGGTACCACAACAGTTCTTCAGCATTGAAGGTCACCAAGAACACAGTGACCTCCATCATTCTTAAAAGGAAGAACCACCAAGACTCTTCCTAAAACTCTGCAAGAAGGGCCTTAGTCAGGGAGGTGACAAAGACCCCAACGGTCACTCTTGACAGAGCTCCAGAGTTCCTCTATGGAGATGGGAGAACCTTTGAGAAGAACAACCATCTCTGCAGCACTCCACCAATCAGGCCTTTATGGTGGAGTGGCCAGACGGAAAGCCACTCCTCAGTAAAAGGCACATGACAGCCCGCTTGGATTTTGCCAAAATGCACTTAGACTCTCAGACCATGAAAAAACAATTATCTGGTCTGATGAAACCAAGATTGAACTCTTTGGCCTGAATGCCAAGCGTCAGGTCTGGAGGAATCCTGGCACGATCCCTACAGTGAAGCATGGTGGTGGCAGCATCATGCTGTGGGGATGTTTTCCAGTGGCAGGGACTGGGAGACTAGTCAGGATTGAGGAAGAGATTAACGGAGCAAAGTACAGAGATCCTTGATGAAAACCTGCTCCAGGGTGCTCAGGACTTCAGTCTGGGTTGACCTTCCAACAGGACAATGACCCTAAGCACACAGACAACGCAGGAGTGGCTTTGGGACAAGTCTCTGAATATCCTTGAGTGGCCCAGCCAGAGCCTGGACTTGAACCCGATCGAACAGCCCTGAAGAGACCTGAAAATAGCTGTGCAGCAACGCTCCCCATCCAACCTGACAGAGCTTGAGAGAATCAGCAGTGAAGAATGGGAGAAACATGTCAAACTTGTAGCTTCGTGCCAAGGAAGACTCGAGGCTGTAATTGCTGCCAAAACTGCTATTTCAGTTTATTTTGAATACATTTGCAAACATTTCTAAACCTGTTTTTACTTTGCCATTATGGGGTATTGAGGGGAAATAAACTTTTGAATCAATATTAGAATAAGGGTCTGTTCTCCGTTTCAGCTGTGGACTTCTTCAATCAGATCAACATGCTCTACGGCACCATTACTGAGTTCTGCACTGAGACCAGCTGTTCTGTGATGTCTGCAGGGCCCAGGTAAGATGGGCAGGGAGACAGACTATTCAAATGGAAAAGGAAATTCCCCACACCTTTTTGCTGTGGATGAATTTGACCAACTTTTGGCTTAAGAACCTTCATCAGATGGACACATTCCATGTTCCCTAATTTTAATTTGTAGTATTCTCTGAAATGACCTGAATAGTGATAATGCTGTTCCACTTAAACAACATTAAACTACATTGCAGATATAACAGACAATCATATCAGTCAAAATATAAAATTCCCAGTTCATGCTACAAAATCTACTTTATAAGAGGTTTTAAAAATTAAGTTCTATGACTCAATGACAGAGTAAGGCATTGTTGGCAGAATAGATGGATGCAGTTCAATGCATGGATTCATTTAATAAACCAATGCATGTTTGTAGTCCAACATATTGCTACCAGGTTGTAAATCACAGCTGGCCTGGTACATCGTTTGCTTCCTCCAGCCATTCGGGATGCCCTGTTTCAGTTTCTATGACTTTATTTTGGACAAAAGCGGACGAATGTAACTAAGGCTGGGAATACCAACACGATCAAACTTCCAAGGGAAATGATCACAAGTCAGTCATAATGTGGCTAATAGGCTAGCTTATCTATTTAGGTAGCTAGTCATGATGTAACCACAGATTGTCGCTGTAACTTTTGTCTTACATTTAATACAGTTAGCTAAATAGGACTAACGTTACCCAGCTAGCTAGATGAGCTAACGTATTTAGCCTAACGTTAGATACTTTTTTACATATCGTGTAGCTAACTATGTGGACACCCTTTCAAATGTGTAGATTTGGCTATGTCAGCCACACCCTTTGCTGACAGGTGTATAAAATCAAGGACACAGCCATGCAATCTCCATAGACAACATTGGCAGTCGCTTGGCCTTACTGAAGCGCTCAATGACTTTCAACGTGGCAAGCCTAAGATCAGCATGCGTTGGCTGGAGTGGTGTAAAGCTTGACACCATTGGTCTCTGGAGCAGTGGAAACGCGCTCTGTGTAGTGATGAGTCATGCTTTACCATCTGGCAGTCCGACGGACAAATCTGGGTTTGGCGGATGCCAGGAGAACACTACATGCCCCAATGCATAGTGCCAACTGTAAAGTTTGGTGGAGGAGGAATAATGGTTTTTCATGGTTCGGGCTAGGCCCCTTAGTTACAGTGACGGGAAATCTTAACGCTACAGTATACAATTACATTTTACATGATTCTGTGCTTCCAACTTTTGTGGCAACAGTTTGGGGAAGGCCTTTACCATTTCAGCAATGCACCCGTGCACAAAGGGAGGTCCATACAGAAATGGTTTGCCGATAGGTGTGGAAGAATTTGTCTGGTCTGCACAGAGCCCTGACCTCAACCCCATCGAACACCTTTGGGATGAATTGGAACACCGACTGCGAGCCAGGCCTAATTGCCCAACATCAGTGCCTGACCTCACTAATGCTGATTGGAAGCAAGTCACCCCAGCAATGTTCTAACATCTAGTGGAAAGCCATCTCACTAGAGTGTAGGCTATTATAGCAGCAAAAGGGGGACCGACTCCATATTAATGCCCATGATTTTGGAATAAGATGTTCGACAAGCAGGTGTCCGCATACTTTTGTTCATGTTGTGTAGCCGCTGGTTAGGATGATGACATTGGGTGAGTGGCCAACTTTGTCCCCTATATTGTTTTTCTGTGGCAGGCAAGACATGGTGTCATTTATTTAGCGAGCAAGAAATGTGAATCACTTTGCTAGCTAGCTAGGCTGAACTTGAACGACTGTCATCCACAGTTTAGCATAGCTCTTAGTTGTCAATCAAATGTATTTAGCATTGTCAAATGGGCGGACAGGCAAGTTCCCCTTCAGTCGTCAAAACGTGGCTTGGGACAAGCATGCATTGGCGGGCAAGCAGGCTACTATTCCCCATCATTTAGCAGTGCAATTTTGACTGCCAACTACGAGCTGAATAAGTTTGAGGGTTTATCTACCGTTTCCTCGTTTAGATTTTAGATTATATCGGTCTTGCTAACATTAGTTGATATTGTTGATGTATAGGAAACTGAGGGAGAGAGAGCCTAGCTTTTCATGGTGGTTTGATCAATAGGACTGTAAAGTTTCCAAATGTAAGACCTATTTGCAGAAATCCATTCAGGTGTAGTTTGGCTTTTTGGCCATTAAAAAATAAATAATAATCTAAAGTTGCACTGTTGCTACTGCCTGTAAACACACAATCCAGTTAAAAGTGAATGATGGCAGGCCCATGTGGTAAATGGCTTATTTGCATGTAGCCCTATTGTAACTCTGATTGGCTATGGCGCACCGGTCTGTGTAGACTCCTGTCCTGGGCAAGACGGATGTTTTATTTGCTGCAGTGTTTATTAATTGTCCAAACGCATAGCCACATTCCCACTATATTACTATAGAACACAAATACCTTACTCAACGTCATTCCCAAACATTCTATGACTGTGTGAAAATGACCATATTTAAGTGCTTGCTTGTCAGAATGTAAAAAGTGTAATATTCTTCCTGGGGGTCTATATTATCATAATACAATTTCATGTTGCTAAAACGCTGTCAGTTCCACTTAAACATGAATATGTTAGTTATTCACATGCCACTGCTATGGTCGGCTCAGGCCTGACTTCCCCTCCACACACACACACACACACACACAAATGTTACATTTTGATACCTAATTTTAAACTTTTGTTCCTTGCATTAGTTTCACTTCATGTTTTTACAGTGTTAATGCAGTACATAACATACTTTCTGGAGTTTTCTGAGTCCATATTCACAAATCGTCTCACAGGAGTGCTGACCTGATTATATAATCTTATTCATTATGATTTAAAGGGGAAAATGAAGCCTAGTTCATCAGTCCTTCTTTGAGACACTTTGTTAATTGATTCTTGTCAGCTAAAAAAATGACAAATAATAATATAATATTTTACTGCGTTACACTTTGAAAAAAAAATTCTGTAGGTCCTAGTCTATGGATTTCACATCACTGGGAATACAGATGTGCATCTTAGTCACAAATAACTTTAAACATTTTTTTTTTTAAAAAGGTAGAGGTGTGGATCAGAAAACCAGTCAGTATCTGGTGTGACTGCCTTTTGCCTTATACAACCACCATTTGCCTTATGCAGCTTCTCCTTCACATAGAGTGTGGAATGTTGTCCCACTCCTCTTCAATGGCTGTGCGAAGTTGCTGGATATTCCCTGGACCTGGAACACGCTGTTGTACACGTAGATCCAGAGCATCCCAAACATGCTCAATGGGTGACATGTCTGAGTATGCAGGCTATGGAAGAACTGGGTTATTTTCAGCTTTCAGGAATTGTGTACAGAGATTTTTGCAACATGTGGCTGTGCATTATCATGCTGAAACATGAGAGGATGGTGGCGGATCTCAGGATCTCGTCATGGTATCTCTGTGCATTCAATTCTCTGTTAACAGCTCTGGTGGGCATTCCTGCAGTCAGCATGCCAATTGCACACTCCCTCAACTTGAGACATCAGGGGCATTGTGTTGTCTGACAACCAAATTTTAGCATGGCCTTTAATTGTCCCCAGCACAAGATGCACCTGTGTAATGATGATGCTGTTTAATCAGCTTCTTGATATGCCACATTTTTCAGGTGGATGGATTATCTTGGAAAACGTGAAATGCTCACTAACAGTGATGTTAAAAAGAAATTGTACACAACATTTGAGAGAAATAAGCTTTTTGTGCGTATTAACATTTTCTAGGTTATTTTATTTCAGCTCGTGAAACACTTTACATGTTGCATTTTATATATTTTCTGTGTAGTTTTGGTACTTCCTCAGAGTTCCTTCTTCTTGCTCTATTTTCGGTTTCAAGGTCAATCAAATGTAATTGTTTAAATTTGACTAATTCAATCAAATGTATTTATAAAGCCTTTCTTACATCAGCTTATGTCACAAAGTGCTGTACAGAAACCCAGCCTAAATCCCCAAACAGCAAGCAATGCAGGTGTAGAAGCACGGTGGCTAGGAAAAACTCCCTAGAAAGGCAGGAACCTAGGAAGACATCTAGAGAGGAACCAGGCTATGAGGGGTGGCCAGTCCTCTTCTGGCTGTGCTGGGTGGAGATTATAACAGTACATGGCCAAGATTTTAAAATGTTCATAGATGACCAGGGTCAAAGAATAATCACAGTGGTTGTCGAGGGTCAGCACCTCAGGAGTAAATGTCAGTTGGCTTTTCATAGTCGATCATTCAGAGTCTCTACCGCTCCTGCTGTCTCTAGAGAGTTGACTGGGAAAGGTAGCACTTCCGGTGAATAGGTCAGGGTTCCATAGCCGCAGGCAGAACAGTTGAAACTGGAGCAGCAGCACGGCCAGGTGGATTTGGGACAGTAAGGAGTTATCAGGCCAGGTAGTCCTAAGGCATGGTCCTAGGGCTCAGGTCCTTTGAGAAAAAAAAGAGAGCATACTTAAATTCACACAGGACACCGGATAAGACGGGAGAAATACTCCAGATATAACAGACTGACCCGAGCCCCCCGACACACTACTGCAGCATAAATACTGGAGGCTGAGACAGGAGGGGTCGGGAGACACTGTGGCCCCGTCCGACGATACCCCCGGACAGGGCCAACCAGGCAGGATATAACCCCAACCACTTTGCCAAAGCACAGCCCCCACACCACTAGAGGGATATCATCAACCACCAACTTAACCATCCTGAGACGAGGCCGAATATAGCCCACAAAGATCTCCGCCACGGCACAACCCAAGGGGGGTGCCAATACTATGTTTGTCTTCAGGAAGGCAGTGAGTTGCCACGCAACAGCTTGTCAATGTTTTTGGGAGAGGAATGGGAGATTTGATATTGGCCAATAGTTTTTAATATTTTCTGGGTCAAGGTTTGGCTTTTGCAAGAGGCTTTATTGCTGCCACGTTTGGTACACATCCGGTGGATAGGGTGCCGTTTTTTATTATTTTCAACATAGGCGGGCCAAGCACCGGAAGCAGCTCTTTCAGTAGTTTAGTTAGAATAGGGTCCAGGATGTAGCTTGAAGGTTTAGAGGCCATGATTATTTTCATCATTGTGTCAAGAGATATAGTACTAAAACACTTGAGTGTCTCCTTTGATCCTAGGTCCTGGCAGAGTTGTGCAGACTCAGGACAACTGAGCTTTTGGAGGAATATGCAATTTAAAGAGGAGTCCGTAATTTGCTTTCTAATGATCATGATCTTTTCCTCAAGGAAGTTCATGAATTTATCACTGCTGAAGTGAAAGCCATCCTCTCTTGGGGAATGCTGCTTTTTAGTTAGCTTTGTGACAGTATCAAAAATACATTTAGGATTGTTCTTATTTTCCTCAATTAAGTTGGAAAAATAGGATGATCGAGCAGCAGTGAGGGCTCTTCGATACTGCACGGTACTGTCTTTCCAAGCTAGTCGGAAGACTTCCAGTTTGGTGTAGTGCCATTTCCGTTCCAATTTTTTGGAATCTTGCTTCAGAGCTTGGATATTTTCTGTATACCAGGGAGCTAGTTTGTTATGACAAATGTTTTTTATTTTTAGGGGTGCGACTGCGTCTAGGGTATTACGCAAGGTTAAATTGAGTTCCTCAGTTAGGTGGTTAACTTCTTGCGGCTGAAATCCCGTTAACAGGATCGATTTGACAACAGCCAGTGAAAGTGCAGGGCGCCAAATTCAAACAGAAATCTCATTAAAATTCCTCAAACATACAAGTATTATACACCATTTTAAAGAAACGTGTTATCCCACCACAGTGTCCGATTTCAAAAAGGCTTTATGACGAAAGCATACCATGCGATTATGTTAGGTCAGTGCCTAGACACAAAAATACACAGCCATTTTTCCAGCCAAAGAGAGGAGTCACAAAAAGCAGAAATAGAAAGTTAATCACTAACCTTTGATCTTCATCAGATTGCACTCATAGGACTTCATGTTACACAATACATGTATGTTTTGTTCGATAAAGAAAATGTCAGTTTACATTGGCTCGTTATGTTCAGTAATGTTTTGCTTCCAAAACACCCGGTGATTTTGCAGAGAGCCACATATATTTACAGAAATACTCATCATAAATGTTGATGAAAATTGTTATGTTATGCGTGGAATTAAAGGTATACTTCTCCTTAATGCAACCGCTGTGTCAGATTTCAAAAAAGCTTTACAGCGAAAGCACACCAAGGAATAATCTGAGTACAGCGCTTAGCCACCAAAACAACCATGTTGTGGAGTCAACAGAAGTCAGAAATAGCAATATAAATATTCACTTACCTTAGATTTTCATCGGAATGCATTCCCAGGAATCCCAGTTCCACAATAAATGTTTGTTTTGTTCGATAATGTCCATTTATGTCCAAATACCTCCTTTTTGTTCGCGTTTAGTTCACAAATCCAAATTCACAAGGCGCAGGCACTTAGCCCAGACAACGTCAAAACAGTTCAATTACAGTTTGTAGAAACATGTCAAATGATGTATAGAATCAATCTTTAGGATGTTTTTATCATAGATCTTCAATAATATTCCAACCGGACAATTCCTTTGTCTTTAGAAATGAAAGGGAACGCAGCTCGCTCTCACGGCCGCGTGCGTGACTTAGCTCATGGCATTCTGCCAGACCCCTTAGTCAAACAGCTCTTATTCGCTCCCCCTTCACAGTAGAAGCCTGAAACAAGGTTCTAAAGACTGTTGACATCTAGTGGAACCCTTAAGAAATGCAGTCGGACCAAATTTAAACTATCTTGGATAGACATTTACTTGAAAAGCTACAAACCTCAGATTTCCCACTTCCTGGTTGGATTTTTTTCTCAGGTTTTTGCCTCCCATATAGTTATGTTATACTCAGACATCATTCACATAGTTTTAGAAACTTCAGTGTTTTCTATCCAAATCTACTAATAATATGCATATCTTAGCTTCTGGGCCTGAGTAGCAGACCGTTTACTCTGGGCACCTTATTCATCCAAGCTACTCAATACTGCCCCCCAGCCCAAAGAGGTTAACCTGTTGCGACGACCAAACCCGGATCCGGGATTCTATTTATAGACCTAAGCTCATTACCATAACGCAACGTTAACTATTCATGAAAATCGCAAATGAAATGAAATAAATATGCTAGCTCTCAAGCTTAGCCTTTTGTTAACAACACTGTCATCTCAGATTTTCAAAATATGCTTTTCAACCATAGGAAAACAATCATTTGTGTAACAGTAGCTAGCTAGCGTAGCATTTAGCGTTAGCATTAGCGTTAGCATTAGCGTTAGCATTTAGCAGGCAACTATCACAAAAACAAGTAAAGCCTTCAAATAAAATAACTTACCTTTGAAGAACTTCTGATGTTTTCAATGAGGAGACTCTCAGTTAGATAGCAGATGCTCCGTTTTTCCAAAAAGATTCTTTGTGTATTAGAAATAGCTCCGTTTTGTACATCACATTTGGCTACCAAAAAAAAAAAAAAAAAAAAAAAAAAAAACGAAAATTCAGCCCTCAAAACGCGAACTTTTTTCCAAATTAACTCCATAATATCGACTGAAACATGGCAAACGTGGTTTAGAATCAATCCTCAAGGTGTTTTTCCACATATCTCTTCAATGATATATCCTTCGTGGAAGCCTGGTTTCTCCTTGCTCTCAAATGGAAAAATAATTGCACCTGGCTTTACGCTCCAATTTCGACGCAGGGACACCAGGCGGACACTTGGAAAATGTAGTCTCTTATGGTCAATCTTCCAATGATATGCCTACAAATACGTCACAATGCTGCTAACACTTTGGGGGAACGACAGAAAGTGTAGGCTCATTCCTTGCGCAATCACAGCCATATAAGGAGACAATGGAAAACAGAGCTTCAGAAATTCTGATCATTTCCTGGTTGATGCATCATCTTGGTTTCGCCTGTAGAATGAGTTCTGGGGCACTTACAGACAATATCTTTGCAGATTCTGAAACTTCAGAGTGTTTTCTTTCAAAAACTGTCAAGAATATGCATAGTCGAGCATCTTTTCGTGACAAAATATCGCGCTTAAAACGGGAACGTTTTTTATCCAAAAATGAAATAGCGCCCCTAGAGATCAAAGAGGTTAACTGATTTTTGACTACCTTGGGTAGGTGGAGGGAGTCTGGAAGGGCATCTAGGAATCTTTGGGTTGTCTGAGAATTTATAGCACGACTTTTGATGATCCTTCGTTGGGGTCTGAGCAGATTATTTATTGCAATGTAATAAAATAGTGGTCCAATAGTCCAGGATTATAAGACAAAACATTAAGATCCACAACATTTATTCCATGGTCCAGAGTATGACTGTGGCATTGAGTTGGTCCGGCGACATGTTGGACAAAACCCACTGAGTTGATGATGGCTCCGAAAGCCTTTTGGAGTGGGTCTGTGGACTTTTCCATGTGAATATTAAAGTCACCAAAAAAATTGAATATTATCTGCCATGACTACAAGGTCCGATTGAAGAACTCCATGAGGAACGCTGTATATGGCCCAGGAGGCCCTTAAACAGTATCTATAAAAAGTGATTGAGTAGGCTGCATAGATTTCATGACTAGAACCTCAAGAGACAGTCTTTTTTTTAATTTTTGTTTTTAAATTTTTTTTTATTGAAATTTGCTATCGTAAATGTTAACACCTCTGCCTCCGCTTGTCTCTTATGCTCTATTCCAGCTCCTGTATCTTACTCTAGTATACTCTCTACTAATCATTTATGGTAAATCTTTTCTAAGAACAGAAAGTAAATCTGTGCGCTGGTAAAATGCTCTGTCTAATAGGACAACCTTTTTATACCCCAAACTGGGTCTTGTTAGGAAGATGCCCTCTTCTTAGCCATGTGGGACTGTCCAACAAACAGTGATGATGAATTGTGTCAAAAACATTCAGAGGAAGCCATAATTTCACTTTATTAAAACTAAACTAAAATTCTCATTCCATCTCGCTATTGGTCCATCTCTACCTCTCTCAAGGTATGAATACCACTGGGCGGATGGCACCAACATCAAAAAACCTATCAAGTGCTCTGCTCCCAAGTACATAGACTACCTGATGACCTGGGTGCAGGATCAGCTGGATGATGAGACACTCTTCCCCTCCAAGATAGGTTAGTTAAATTCGCTTTGTATAAATTCGAAACCTTCATAAATTTAGCCTAGACCTTTTGGCTTTTAGATAATAGAACTCCCGCTCTGTCTCCCTTAGGAGTGCCCTTTCCCAAGAACTTTATGTCCGTGGCCAAGACTATTCTGAAGCGCCTGTTCAGAGTCTATGCCCACATCTACCACCAGCATTTTGACTCTGTGATGCAACTGCAGGAGGAGGCTCACCTCAACACCTCCTTCAAACACTTCATCTTCTTTGTCCAGGTGCCACTGCTAATACATTCCAAATATCAAATGATCTCTTTATTGCTGTTTAGAAATGATTGTCATGATTCTATCAGAGGAGTCTTGTCATAAATCATGCCTCCATGAATGTAGTAAATAGTATTCTATTCCAATTGATGTATTGTGCAATTATAATTTATGGTTAACATGCATACTTGTTACTTACTATCCTGTGTAAATATAGTATAGCAGGTAAAAAGTTATGTTTGATTACAAATGGCTTGTGTGGTATTTTACTGTGTGTAGGAGTTCAACCTCATTGATCGTCGTGAGCTGGCCCCTCTGCAGGACCTCATTGAGAAACTGGGCTCCAAGGACAGATAAACACCTCCGTCTCTCGCTCTCTAACCCCCCCCCCCCTCTTTCTGTAACTTCTTCACTTGGCCTTTTCTTTCTCCCTCCATTCATTTACCTGTATGTTTTCTGTTCTAGTTTTTTGCTCTCCCCCTCTAGTTGTCTGTTGACATTGTTTCAGAGCTTGTTTTGTTAAAGCTCACTTTAGTCTTTAAGGTAAGATACCAGGGTGTAGTATATTAAATGTATTTTTTGGGGGTCGTTTTGTTAAACAAATTCTATAATTGGGACCTACTGACCTGAACTGTGGACCAATATAATTTAGGAGTTTAAATGGAAACCAACATTTCTTTCCTATAGGATTTACAAGCACATAAAAAAAAAAAAAACATTTTAACTATCATGTTTTTAGTCAATGTACTTAAATACTGTTTTTTGGATCTTGTATCTGGAACAGTTTTTGTATTTTAGATTTTTTTCCACTTAAGATGAACGAAGTTGCAAAAGTCAGGGGATATTGATCAATAAATATGTGCAGTGTCACTTGATATACTTGTGAAATAGATAATCTTCCATAGTTCATAAACAATCAGTGATCATATTTTTATGCTTGACTTAACTGCTTAGTTGTTATAAGGTATTTTAAGAGAACGCATTCAAGTATCAGAGGATGACATTTTGAAAACAAATGAAATGTAGTATAATGTGAATATTTTGATCTTTCTCATTTCACTCAAATAGCACAAAATGTGCCTCAGTTATGTTTTTACTATGTCAAATTCCTTGGATGTCTTTGTCCTTATGCTGGTACTTAATTGTAATATCAAGTCAATTCTTGTTTTATTGTTTATTAAACATACCTTTACTCAAGCATGCAAAATGCAATAATAGCAATAGTGCTCGCACCAATACATTACAAGGTTGAGTGTGTGATAGGTCATTTTTTGTATGTGATATATTTTTTGTTTTTTGTCTTATCTGAGTGTGTGACATGTTAACTCACCCTAGTCCTTATGTGTTCAATCCAGGCACAGTGCTAAAGCAGTAGGGCTGTTGGTTGTGCCACCTTGACGCAAATTAAATTGATCCTAATCCATCCAAATTCCTTGCCACAAATGGAATGTTATTTATAAAGAAAAAATCTATTAGTATTTACCCTCTTCCTGATATGGACTGAGTATAAAGGTCTAGGTGCGACTCCATTTGATACCTTAGACATGCTCCGAAACTTTCGTGACTTAAGTATTTTTTTTAAATCCTCCTGCTGTGGGCTGGATGTGTTAATGTGTAGTTCATACATGCATAATCGATGAGCAGAACTACTGTCTTACCTCAATTAGCCACGAAATCCCAAGTTTAAAACAGACTTTTATGGAATCAGTGCTGTGCCATTTTCCCCCAAGTGGGCCAGTCCCGTAGCAATTTGAGTTCAACCAATGAGCTCCAGCCCCTTGCCATATGAGTGACAGCTAGCAAGAGGCACATCATGCACATACAGCAAAGTGAGAGAGGTCAATGACATGTTGCACATATCTGCACATATTTGATGTAGTATGTCATTTTTGAGAACCACTTGGCTCATTAGTGCTACTTTCAGAACTACTGGCAAAAATTATAGAAAAGTACAGGAGAATCTTTAATACAATGTAAATATGTTTTTTACACAGCTTATCTCTTTTGGCCCCTTGGTTGGAAAATACATCAGTGTAAAAAATATGGTCTACTAGTCAATACATGGTTTTAAGCAATTGTAAGATTGGTGTTTCTTTTACAAATCTCCAGCGTGTTTGTAACAAGTTTTCCTGATATGTGCTTATGTTTGATCTGTCTGGATAAAGTCACCTGATATACCGCCAGTATGTGTGCTTATATTTGATTATGTTCAACATTGATTTTCAATGTGCTGTTACATTCCCCATAGGCAATGATGTTGGGAATAAGACAATACACACCATATGTTTCTGGAATAAGTCAAGTGTAGTTTTTTTGGGGGGGCTACTTTTTTAAAAAAAAAATTTTTACACATTAACTTAATTTTTGAGTTTCTTTTTTTCTCCCAGATATCCAATGAAAACAGTTTGGCATGCCATAGATTTGGAGTTACATTTTATCATATTTTTCATATTGCTGTTGAACAATTCCTTTAACTTTGGTTAAAGGAATTTTAAAAAGTGTAACTTTAATATATATATATTGGAGGTAATTTGTGGGCAATGTGATTGTTACAATGCTCAATGTGAGTCCAATACTCTGCTGTAAATAGGATAATTTACAGAACATTTATCTGAACAAAACTGTGCCTTTTTAAAATGTCTGAAATTACATTATTCATAGCAGAATAGCTTAATTAACATTAAATGAATTTGTGGAGATTCTGTTTGTATTGAAATTATTTTAAATGGTTGAGTTTTTTTAAAGACTAAATGATACCTTTGCTTGATAATAACCCATCTTGACCATTCACTGCTTCCACTCTCCCTCTGCCTGGCATAAGGTCACATCTACTACTTTTAACAACCACTCCCATCAATATGTCCTAGGCTGTTGGTTATCAAAATCAACATTGTCAATTAAATGTCCGAAGACAACATTCACAAATACTATTCATTTTGACGAAGTGTTTGTTGACCGTTTTGGGTGGTGGTCTCATTGGTCAACAGTATTTCGATTAGCGAATCAGATACTAGATACTTGTGCGTCACTTGGTAGCTGCTTTCAGGAAACGCTTGCTAACATGATTTGCATTAACTATATTGGAAATCAGAAAGCTAGCTAGGGTGAAACTAAAACAAAGTAAGCAGCATAAGGGCTTTCTTGTCTCTCGAAGTTTATTCTGACATTAGCTATTGAAAACAGCGATTTAAAGCCTCATCTTTAGCTAGCTACTAGCCAACTAACGCCTAGCTACCAGCGAAGTAAACAAGGGACCAAGTCACAGCAGCAGGAGGTATGTAACTTTCTCATTCATATATAAGGGTATATGTGGCTAAATCGAAGCTATCAGCATTGAACTGATACGATAGCTAACTACGTTGCATATTTGCTTGGTCATTGTCAACCAAATGACGGTACAAAATGGCAACGTTTTCGAGCTAGCCTGTGTGCTAATTATCGAACGTTAACAATACGATTATTTTGGGGAGAGAACTAGAGAACAATACTGAGAACTAGCTAGCAATAATGTGGGTAGTTATCGCTATCTAACAAACTAGGTATAACAGGAGATCTTTGATGCCACAGATTTCTTCAGTGGATTGGTTGCCACCCCAGTTTCGAATGTCACTTGGCAATTGTATCCTCTTTTTTTCTCCCTTTTTATGTCCCTGCAAGCCATGGCAAATGAAAGCACACAGTTTTGTGCCAATTGGTAAGTACGCTTTTATATTTAAAAAAAAAGTATGTGGACACCCTTAGTCGATTCGGCTGTTTGTGTATAAAATCGAGGACACAGCCATGTAATCTCCAAAGACAAACTTTGGCAGTAGAATGGCCCGCACTGAAGAGCTCAATGACTTTCAATGTGGCACCGTCGTAGGATGCCACCTTTCCAACAAGTCAGTTCGTCAAATTTCTGCCCTACTAGAGCTGCACCTGTCAACTGTAAATGCTGTTATTGTGAAGTGGAAATGTCTAGGAACAACAACAGCTCAGCAAGCTCACAGAACGGGACTGCTGAAGCACATAGTGCATACATTTTTTTTTCCTCGGTTGCAACACTACCAGGTTCCAAACTTCCTCTGGAAGCAACATCAGCACATTCAACACATTTGGGATGAATTGGACCGCAGACTGCAAGCCAGGCCTAATCGCCCAATATCAGTGCCTGACCTCACTAATGCTGTTGTGGCTGAATGGAAGCAAATCCCTGCAGTTATGTTCCCAGAAGAGTGGAGGCTGTTATACCAGCAAAGGGGGGCCAACTCCATATCAATGCCCATGATTTTGGAATGAGATGTTTGACGTGCAGGTGTCCACATACTTTTGGTCATGTAGTGTATGAAGATTCAGGCAAATTGAGAAGTAGGCACAATGTTAATAGATACATTCTGTCTAACTCCTCTTTCTTGCTCCTTTTCGTCTCTCTCACTCTCTAGTCAGCATGACATTCCAGAGGCTAATTTCACTACTCATGAGAGTCACTGTCGCCGGAATATTGCTCTGTGTGATGTATGCCAAGAGCCAGTGCCCCGTTCAGATCTGCAGCAGCACAAGGAACAGGAGCACATGCAGGTATGGTGCTAAAGATGGAGCGGGTTGGAGCCGGGAAGTGGGTGAACTAGATACTTGAGTGAACATCATCCCAAAGTTTCTGTACAATTGTTATACAGGAGGCTTCACTAACATTTATTTTAATTTCAGGTGAAATGTAAGTGCGGTTTAAAGATTGAGAAAAGCCTCATGGAATCCCACCAGGTATGTACAACTTGTATTAGAATGGAGACCTTGTGATGGTCACAGATTATGTATTTCTTTGCATTTTCATCTGACCTCCTCTTTTCCAGAGATCTGAGTGCAATCAGCGGATGGTGCCGTGTCAGTACTGTGAATTGGAGCTGGTTTTCAGTCAGTCCAAGGAGCATGAGGATTATTGTGGGACGCGCACAGAGCCCTGTCAATTCTGCAAGTGCAATGTAATGTTGAGGGAGCAAGCTGTCCATCCAGCCTTGTGTGGTAGCCTCACACCACCTCAAGAGAGAAACAACAGCCGGGCAACTCTCAGCCCAGCAGAGACCCAGTCTCCAGGAACATGGTTTGAATCTCATTCCATCCGTAACCTGCTGAGGGCCCAGGAGGGAGAAGGCCACAAGAACAACAACGCCAGTGCGTCTGACCGCAGGGCCCTACCGCGGCCACTGGAGGCCAGAGTGCACAACAGCACCCGGGGGCAAGTGGGCCAGGGAGGAAGGGGGATCATTGCCCCTAGGAATACAGACTTCAGCCACTGTAAGCCTGCCAATGGCTCATACAAAGTGTTCAAGTTTTCACATTACCCTCAAAAAATTACCCACATTTACTTCAACTTAGTCTGGTATTGATAAAATGCCCTGGCCTATATTAAAGTAGAAAACTGTTTAATTGAATAACTTTTTTGTGTGATTGTAAAAACATCTCATGTGTTGTCACCCAGTGCTGGAACAGGAAGCTGCAGTGCTGGGCAACAACAATAACAGCATGGCATCATTTGCATGGCCTGCAGACAAACCACTGGGAGAAGACTCTGCCAGCCTGGACTACCTTCTGGCCCTTAGCCTGCAGAGTGATGGAGACACAGGGGATGTAGGGGGAGGAGCGGGGGCATTGTGGACAGATGTCTGGGACCACAAATTTGGAAGGATGTCCAGCAGCGGCTCTCTTATCTCTCCCCCTAATAACAACTACCAACATGTCACCACTGGCACCAATACAGCACCAGAACATGACCAGACAGGTCAGATGCTAAACTAAAATACCAGTTATTGTCCTTGTTTGTTTTCATGTGAGATTGATATTGTTACAGTATGCTGCCCTCCTCTCCCTTTTACATTTTGACTTTCTTCAACCCTGTCATGATTTAAAAACAAGTTCGGAATAAAATAATATTTCTTACTTTACCCATTATTTCTCTGCTCTTTTTCTCCCATGTAGACACCATGTTGCCCTGTGAGTTCTGTGAGAAGCTGTTTCCTGAAGAGGACCTCATTTTACACCAGGTTAGAAGGGTATTTTGCTGCTTAGCCTACAAGTCACGCTAACGCCATGGAGGCTGAGCCTGTACTGACCAGGGAATCAATTTCCTTTACATGCTGTAGCAGTTGGTTATAAACTCATGCCCCTTATTTCCTTACTTTGAGTGCACATTGTTTCGTTGCTCTTGTTTGCTCCCTCTGGACTAGTTTCCTAGAATCTCCTCCTGAGTACAGTTAATTATTATTTTTGTTTTTGACAATTTGTTTTGCATTGTTTTTCTACAGAACTCAATCAAGTCAATATATATTCCCTCCCCACACACACAAATCCACATACATTCATTCTCACAGAGGGATCCACAAACTAAGCACGAAGGCAAACAATCTATCCAAAACAAACTGACATGCAGAAACAACACAAAAACAATTCATTATTGGTCACTGTCCAGTTTGTGTCTTGCACTTGGTATCCCCCCCCCCATCCCCTTTAAGAACATAATTATTTAATGTAAATAGTTATTGATGAATGCCACAATGTGTGACTGTTAGTAATTTTCCATCTCAGGACTGATCGATAGTGTGTATCATGTGGTATACCTGAGGGTAGCTAGCCACGACCTATCTGGTTAGCAGAAATACATTCCCCTCACACCTGTCTTTGTTGTCTTTCAGACTGGCTGTAGTCCTGCCTCAGCCTTTGCATCTTTCAGCAAGCGACCTCCATCTCCATGCTACGATGGCAGGATTGCTAGGGGTGCTGGTGGTCTTCTGCACGGCCCACCTGACACCCCTAGCTTCCCCCGTTCAGTCTCCCAGCTTTCCTACAGTCCACCTGCCAGTCCACTACAGAGAGACGTGGTCATTCCCTGTGAGTTCTGTGGAGTAGCCCTGGAGGAGGCCGTTGTCTTTCACCACCAGGTACATAATTTACAGTGCAAGAGATGGTGCTGTATAATGTAGATCATGTTCAAATAGTGTATGCCATTAAGGTCAAATAGTCCTGTCACATTACCAATGAGGGAGAAAACAGTTGTTTTTACAGAGGTAGAAAAAATCTTATAACACTTTGCTCCCATTCCTGTGTATTAACATTGTAATTACTCCAGTATTTTCATTGCGCTAACATGCTGTTCCATAGTAATTACCTAGTAATTGAGTATATCCTGACACTTTGTTTACAGGATAAATGTGACCTCCGACCTCGCACGGCTCCCTTAGTGGATAAGGTCAACAAAGTGTCCTTTCAAAAACCATCTCTTCCTCTCAAAGAGAGCCGTGGATGGAGCTCCTCTGAGGTGCAGAGGAGACTCAAGCACCAATGTAAGACACTGAACCCCACGTTCACCAATGCACAATCTTTTTGAACATCACTGATTTCTTTAAAACAAAGTCGATGTTGCTTGGGTTCCATCTATCCACCTATGTAAAATGTTTACATCAAATGTTGTGTGTGCACATGCCTGCGTCTAAAGTGGTCCCCTTGGATGGGCTGGACAGAGAGAAGCCCCAGGTGCAAAGCCCAAATGAATGGCAGAGAGTCCACAGTGTGCTACCCATTCCAGGGAAGATCTCAAACTGTGATCCTCAGGTGAAGAACAGGCCCCAGCATGGGAATGAGGCAGAGGGGGGCCACTTGCTATTCAGTGAAGGCCACAAATCCAACTCTGCAGCAGCTGTGGGGTAAGAACAATGACACTTGCTGTAATAATGTAATCTGAACATTTGTTTAATTTGATTTGGCACAACTTAATTTGAAATTGTTTGGGTACATCATATTTGGATTACGTCTTGTGTTACAGAACTAGGGTTGAAAGTGTTCTCTTTTGTATAATATAGTGCTAAGGCTTCCAAATGTAATGAAATATGTTGTATCCATCTGCCAGACCTCCCCTAAGAGAAAACAATGAGGGACCAAGGATTAAAGGACCAAGGAATGCAGGGCCGTCAAAGGTACATAATCCTTATTTCTTTAGAGCCTCTATGGTGGCTATAATTATTTGTTTATAGTTGAATGTTTTTCTGTATCAACATTCATGTATAGGTGCCTAAGAAGCAAAACAAAGAACAGGAAGATGAGTGAGGGCAAGACTGTCGATGGAAAGAGCTGCAGACAATCACCAAGTGCTTTTTCTGTGTGCGGTAGTCTGTCACTCTAACAGTGGTGGCGTTACTGGCTGGCTACATTGCCGATGCCTGCCAGATCTCACTACACTTGGGAAGGTGTTTAACATATCAGCAAACCACAAATTGTATAACAATCTGATGCCAGATTGTGCATCAGAAGATGTGGCGCAAACCAGTGGTTGATGCAATGCAATGTAGTCCTCTTGGAACATGACCAGAGTCTCTTTATTCCCTGTGTGTGTGTTTCTGTATGTTTCAGTTGCTCTTTCTTTTTAAAGTCTAAAGAGTGAAACTGAAATATTTGAATGATTCCAATAGTTTGTAATATAACTTTCAGCTTTTTGTAATCTTTTAAACTGTTAATATAAATTGTATAGAATTTAGGAAACCCACCTTAATATACTCTTGAAAAACCTATGTAAAAATGTGTACAGGTATGTAAGAAATCTTAAAGCTCCACAAAGAAATTGTACTCTTCACTGAATAATGCAAAATCAATGACACATACAGTATCAAAGCATTATTTGTATTTCGAGCTGCACCTATTGAACTGTTTGTTTTTTGTATGCTTTGTGATATTATCTTCATACTTTTAATAAATCCTTAGTATCAATGTTTTGGTGCTTGTGGATGACTGTTAATGTAAAAGAGTGTCCTCAATACTAAGTATTAATCACATCGCTATTTTCCTAGAATCAAAATTGGCTATAATGCTTTGAACCCTCCATGTGTAAAAACTGCACATATCACATATGTTGCTGGTTACTGCAGTGTGACCGGAGTGAGCTTTGCAGGATTCAAATGAGTACTTTGTCAATGGTACTCTATTTTCCCCTTCCTTAGAGCTACTGATGTTGGACTTTCTGAAGGCACTTTAGCCCCCACAGGGGTGGCCATCGGCGATTGCCTTCAGGTAGTTCTCATATTGTCCACTGGTGGGCGCACTCTACTCAGCTATTTGTGCCACTGCATTTTGAAACATCCATAATCCAGTATATTCATTTGTCTATGCATGAGGTTGACATCCTATAGCTGGGTTTCCCAACCTCGGTCCTGCCCCCTCCCCCCGTGCACATTTCGGCATAACAGGACTTTCCAAGTTACATATATTATAGCTTACTTTATTGACCATATATAGATCTTGGATCAATCTAAATATTAGTTAACTTTTGACAAGTAGAGAAATGTTAAGTACAACATAACACTATTGCATGTCCAAAGAGAAAATATGTAATCTACTTGTTTATTTTTTTATATTTTTTTATATTTTTGTATATATAAGCAAGATTCTTTCAAAAATAATTAATTTCTTCTTGACAAACAATCCATCCACAGTGTCAGTTTTGAATATCTGTTTTTCAATTGGTCGAGGAGTCTATTGAATGGGCGGGACAGACCTAGCATTAGTGGGAATTCTGGATTCAAAGCTCGCGCTTTCTGTTTCAAACTCCGGTTCTCATATTCTAAAGGTTTTAGGAGAGAGAAGTAATAAAAGGCAGAGTTTAAAAAGTATATATTTTTCCATCTCTAGAGCACTCCAGTCGTTTCTTATTAACGTAATCCAAAAGTTATTTTGTGGCAGGAATTTGCATTGTGATAAGACAAGTTCTATGTAAAGTTGCTTGGAAGAAACCGTAAATTTTCGAGCAGGTGGAGCATCAATTCCGACAAGTGAAAGGGGGACTTGTCTTTTGGGACACAATTGTTGCCAGCATTTGTATCCTGCTGGTCTGCTTTATTAAACGCATAGGGTCCCCACGTTTAACGCGCGTGGTTCTTTGTTTGAAGGACGTTTCCAAATCAAAAGCCTGCTTTTTCTTGCTTTTTGAGTAAACATTTTACCTGTCATTGTGACGTTACCCTAAATACTGAAAATGTCAGCTGAAAGATATTCAACATTGGATGAACCGTCGCTTCGGAACCTGGTGAGTGTGAAATATACCCTGATTTATTTATCCTGTTGTGTGTAATTAAACTATAGAGTTAAACAAATAATAATTGTAACACACCTGAGAATAATTGGGCATGAGAGGCCTGGGAGAGCATGTTAGCTAACCCCGACCCTTTAACCGTAACCCCTAACCAAGCTAACGTTAGCCACCTAGCTAATATTAGCGTTAGGAATTCGTAACATACTATTGTATAAATAATGTATGTGCCCTGCCATTCAAATTTGTGGATTCGGCCATTTCAGTTACACCCGTTGCTGACAGGTGTATAAAATCGGACACACAGCCATGCAATCTCCATTGACAAACATTAGCAGTAGAAGGGCCTTACTGAAGAGCCCGGTGACTTTCAACGTGGCACCATCACGTTGAAGGATGACACTTTTCCAAGTCAGTTCATCAAATTTCTGCCCTGCTAGAGCTGCCCCGGTCAACTGTAAGTTATGTTATTGTGAAGTAGAAATGTCTAGGAGCAATAACGGCTCAGCCGCGAAGTGGTAGGCCACACAAGCTCACAGAACAGGTCCTCGGTTGCAACAATCACTACTGAGTTCCAAACTGCCTCTGGAAGCAACTTCAGCACAAGGTCAGGAGCTTCATGAAATGGGTTTCCATGGCGAGCAGCTGCACACAAGCTTAAGCTTGGTAGTTAAAACTTTCCACCATTGGACTCTGGAGCAGTGGAAACACATTCTCTGGAGTGATGAATCACGCTTCCCCATCTGGCAGTCCGATGGCCGAATCTGGGTTTGGTGGATGCCAGGAGAACCCTACCTGCCCTAATGCATAGTGCTAACTGTAAAGTTTGGTGGATGAATAGTGGTCTGGGGCTGTTTTTCATGGTTTGGGCTAGTCCCTTTAGTTCCAGCGAAGGGAAATCTTAACACTATTGCACACAATGACATTCTAGACAATTCTGTGCTTCCAACTTTGTGGCAACAGTTTGGGGAAGGCCCTTTCCTGTTTCAGCATGACAATGCCCCCTGAGCAAAACGAGGTCCATAAAGAAATGGATTGTCGAGCTCGATGTGGAAGAACTTGACTGGCCTGCCCTGACCTCAACCCCATTGAACACCTTGGGGTTGAATTGTAATGCAGACTGCGAGCCAGGCCTAATCACCCAATATCAGTGCCCTACCTCACTAATGCTCTTGTGGCTGAATGGAAGCAAGTCCCCGCAGCAATGTTCCAACATCTAGTGGAAAGCCTTCCCAGAAGAGTGGGGGCTGTTTATAGCGGCAAAGGGGGGGACCAACTCCATATTAATGCCCATGATTTTAGAATTTTGATGTTCGACGAGCAGATGTGTATTATACTTTTGCAAATTGGTAACATTGTACGAATTAAAACTTGTAACATGTCATACGAAATGGGTAACATGTCATACGAAATGGATTATGGACATCCACAAATGATACATACCTTATGTATCATACTAATTTGAGTGTTGGGGTGGCAGATAGCCTAGTAGTTAAAGCGTTGGGCCAGTAACCAGAAGGTTGCTGGATCAAATCCCCCAGCTGACAGTTAACCCACTGTTTCCTGGTAGGCCGTCATTGTAAATAAGAATTTGTTCTTAACTGACTTGCCTAGTTAATTCTGCGTAATTAAAAAAAAAATATGTCTACCCCTGAGACCAGGTTGCAGTGACCTGTTTTATAAAAACAGTGAGGGATGATCATGTGTGGGATCGAAATGTTGGTCAGTTAATTGATTGAACATAAATATGAACAACATTCAACAATTAAAGATTTTACTGAGTTACAGTTCCTATAAAGAAATCGGACAATTGAAATAAATTCATTAGGCACTAATCTATGGATTAGGATTCACATGACTGGGAATACAGATATGCCTCTTGGTCACAGATACATAAACAAATAAAGTATGGGTGGGGATCTGAAAACCAGTCAGTACTGGTGTGACCATTTGCCTATTGCATCGCTACACATCTCCTTCGCATGGAGTTGATCAGGCTATTGATTGTGGCCTGTGGAATATTATCCCACTCCTCTTCAATGGCTGTGCAAAGTTGCTGGATATTGGCGGAAACTGGAACACACTGTACACGTCGATCCAGAACATGCCAAACATGCTCAATGGGTGACATGTCTGAGTATGCAGGCTATGGAATAACTGGGACATTTTGAGCTTCCAGGAATTGTGTACAGATCCTTGCAACATGGGGCTTTCCAGCACTATGATGAAACTGGCTCTCATGAGGACTGCCACAGTAATGGAAGACCCAGAGTTACTTCTGCTGCAGAGGATAAGTTCATTAGTTACCAGCCTCAAAAATCGCAGCCCAAATAAATGCTTCCGAGTTCAAGTTACAGATACATCTCAACATCAACTTCTCAGAGGAGACTGCGTGAAATCAGGCCTTCATGGTCTAATTGCTGCAAAGAAACCACTACTAAAGGACAGCAATAAGAAGACACTTGCTTGGGCCAGGAAACACGAGCAATGGACATTTGACCAGTGGAAATTTGTCCTTTGGTCTGGAGGTCGACCGACTATGATTTTTCAACGTCGATACCGATTATTGGAGGACCAAAAAAAGCCGATACCGATTATTGGAAGACCCAAAAAAAACGATACCGATTAAAATCGGACGATTTAAAAAAAAATATTTAAAAAAACATGTATTTGTAATAATGACAATTACAACAATACTGAATGAACACTTATTTGAACTTAATATAATACATCAATAAAATCAATTTAGTCTCAAATAAATAATGACATGTTCAATTTGGTTTAAATAATGCATAAAACAAAGTGTTGGAGAAGAAAGTAAAAGTGCAATATGTGCCATGTAAGAAAGCTAATGTAAGTTCCTTGCTCAGAACATGAGAACATATGAAAGCTGGCGGTTCCTTTTAACATGAGTCAATATTCCCAGGTAAGAAGTTTTAGGTTGTAGTTCTAGTAATTATAGGACTATTTCTCTCTACGATTTGTATTCCATATACCTTTGACTATTGGATGTTCTTATAGGCACTTTACTATTGCCAGTGTAACAGTATAGCTTCTGTCTCTCTCCTCGCCCCTACCTGGGCTCGAACCAGGAACACATCGACAACAGCCACCCTCGAAGCAGCGTTACCCATGCAGAGCAAGGGGAACAACTACTCCAAGTCTCAGAGCGAGTGACGTTTGAAACGCTATTAGCGCGCACGCCGCTAACTAGCTAGCCATTTCACATTGGTTACACCAGCCTAATCTCAGGAGTTGATAGGCTTGAAGTCATAAACAGCTCAATGCTTGAAGCACAGCGAAGAGCTGCTGGCAAAACACACGAAAGTGCTGTTTGAATGAATTCTTACGAGCCTGCTGGTGCCTACCACCGCTCAGTCGGACTGCTCTATCAGATGTCAAATCATAGACTTAATTATAACATAATAACACACAGAAATACGAGCCTTAGGTCATTTAATATGGTAGACTCCGGAAACTATAATTTCGAAAACAAAACGTTTATTCTTTCAGTGAAAAACGGAACCGTTCTGTATTTTATCTAACGGATGGCATCCCTAAGTCTAAATATTCCTGTTACATTGCACAACCTTCAATGTTATGTCATAATTACGTAAAATTCTGGCAAATTAGTTCGCAACGAGCCAGGCGGCCCAAACTGTTGCATTTACCCTGACTCTGTGTGCAATGAGCGCAAGAGAAGTGACACAATTTCACCTGGTTAATATTACCATATGCAGGTTTAAAAATATATACTTCTGTGTATTGATTTTAAGAAAGGCGTTGATGTTTATGGTTAGGTACACGTTGGAGCAACGACAGTCCTTTTTCCGCAAATGCGGACCGCATCGATTATATGCAACGCAGGACATGCTAGATAAACTAGTAATATCATCAACCATGTGTAGTTATAACTAGTGATTATGATAGGTTTAATGCTAGCTAACAACTTACCTTGGCTTCTTACTGCATTTGCGTAACAGGCAGGCTCCTCGTGAGGCAGATGGTTAGAGCGTTGGACTAGTTAACCGTAAGGTTGCAAGATTGAATCCCTGAGCTGACAAGGTAAAAATCAGTCGTTCTGCCCCTGAACAAGGCAGTTAACCCACCGTTCCTAGGCCGTCATTGAACATAAGAATGTGTTCTTAACTGACTTGCCTAGTTAAATAAAGATTAAATAAAAGGTGTATGTGTATATATATATATATATATATATATATATTTTTTTTTTTAAAATAAATAATAAATTGGCCCCCAAAAATACTTGTTGTAACTTGTTATGAAAACTTGAAATCGGCCCTAATTAAAATCGGCCATTCCGATTAATCGGTTGACCTCTTGTAGAGACCAATCACTATGCCTTTGAGCTACAGGAGAAGAGAGCCAGGAGTGGGGGGGACAACCACTATTATTGAAATGTATACCTTCCTGAGGATAGGCCTTCTCACAGGGATAGTAAAGAACTCCCTAAGAGAATACTAGAGCACAGATCCTATGTTTGCAACTACCTCCTTTGCCAACCTCTTTTCCCAAGACCGCTTCCTAGTTCTGCTGTGATGCCTGCATTTTGTCAACAATGCTACTGCCATCCTAAATGACCCGTTATACAAAATAAGAAATGTTCTTACCAGCCTGGCAATAACGTTTGGCAATAAGTTTTTGTGTCATACAAGGATCTATGCATTGATGAGTATGAGGGGCTTGGGGTGTCCGGGTCCATGATGATGACCATGCTGGCTCCTCATCTCAGCAAAGGACACACTTTGTATGTGGACAATTGTTAGAGCAGTCCCAACACTCTTCCAGCATCTGCTCTCCAACAGCACAGAGGCCTGTGGTACAGTCAGGTCAAACAGGAAGTTGATGCCTGCTTTCGGCTGCAGGAAGATGCAGAGAGGGGAGGAGAATGGTCAACAGCTGGCAGTAAAGTGGCATGACAAACGAGACATCCATGTCCTCCACTGTCCAAACAGCAACCATGTCGGCCACAGGGAAGGTGGACCACCTGATGGGAGAGAGAGAAATCAAACCAGACTGCTTGACTATAACCTCAATGGGGGCATTAGATAAGGCAGACATGATAAACAGCTTTGTGGAATGCACTCTGAAAACAACCAAGTGGTATAAGAAGATATTTTTTCCATCTGATCGAACCTGCCCTCAGTGGCCACATAGTTACTGAACAGGGTATTTTTTGTAATTGGACGTACAGTTCACATGCAAATCACATAGAAACTATTGTAACGTAATAAGGCACTTTGATAGAAACGCACACATTTCCAAAGTTATTATTGGTAATGAAAACGGCTATGACTGCGATGCAGGCAACAGAATGTGTGTGTGGGAGATGCGCAAAATGTCTGCAGACTTGAACTGCACAAACAATTGGGGAACTGTTTGGGGAATTTTGTCCGGGTCAGAAATGTCAAAAAATTAATTGGGCCGTAAAATTAATTATTTTGTAAATGAATGAGGCGGAACACACCTCAATTCAAACTGTTCTTAGAAAATAAAAAAACTTAAAATAATATGAAATTGACTAGTTGAAATCAGCCTATAAATAAAAACAGGCTGCGTGCCTTGGCTTGAGGGCAACGAGGATTAAATGTACTGTTGCGTACCAATCAAATTCTGGAACGGAGAGAACATTCTAACATCACATGCATAAAAACAACTCACGCTGGGGCAACCATTAGAGGTATTTGGAACTCACGCTGGGGCAACCATTAGAGTTATTTGGAACTCACGCTGGGGCAACCATTAGAGGTATTTGGAACTCACGCTGGGGCAACCATTAGAGGTATTTGGAACTCACGCTGGGGCAACCATTAGAGGTATTTGGAACTCACGCTGGGGCAACCATTAGAGGTATTTGGAACTCACGCTGGGGCAACCATTAGAGGTATTTGGAACTCACGCTGGGGCAACCATTAGAGGTATTTGGAACTCACGCTGGGGCAACCATTAGAGGTATTTGGAACTCACGCTGGGGCAACCATTAGAGGTATTTGGAACTCACGCTGGGGCAACCATTAGAGGTATTTGGAACTCACGCTGGGGCAACCATTAGAGGTATTTGGAACTCACGCTGGGGCAACCATTAGAGGTATTTGGAACTCACGCTGGGGCAACCATTAGAGGTATTTGGAACTCACGCTGGGGCAACCATTAGAGGTATTTGGAACTCACGCTGGGGCAACCATTAGAGGTATTTGGAACTCACGCTGGGGCAACCATTCGAGGTATTTGGAACTCACGCTGGGGCAACCATTAGAGGTATTTGGAACTCACGCTGGGGCAACCATTCGAGGTATTTGGAACTCACGCTGGGGCAACCATTCGAGGTATTTGGAACTCACGCTGGGGCAACCATTAGAGGTATTTGGAACTCACGCTGGGGCAACCATTAGAGGTATTTGGAACTCACGCTGGGGCAACCATTAGAGGTATTTGGAACTCACGCTGGGGCAACCATTAGAGGTATTTGGAACTCACGCTGGGGCAACCATTAGAGGTATTTGGAACTCACGCTGGGGCAACCATTAGAGGTATTTGGAACTCACACTGGGGCAACCATTAGAGGTATTTGGAACTCACGCTGGGGCAACCATTAGAGGTATTTGGAACTCACGCTGGGGCAACCATTAGAGGTATTTGGAACTCACGCTGGGGCAACCATTAGAGGTATTTGGAACTCACGCTGGGGCAACCATTAGAGGTATTTGGAACTCACGCTGGGGCAACCATTAGAGGTATTTGGAACTCACGCTGGGGCAACCATTAGAGGTATTTGGAACTCACGCTGGGGCAACCATTAGAGGTATTTGGAACTCACGCTGGGGCAACCATTAGAGGTATTTGGAACTCACGCTGGGGCAACCATTAGAGGTATTTGGAACTCACGCTGGGGCAACCATTAGAGGTATTTGGAACTCACGCTGGGGCAACCATTAGAGGTATTTGGAACTCACGCTGGGGCAACCATTAGAGGTATTTGGAACTCACGCTGGGGCAACCATTAGAGGTATTTGGAACTCACGCTGGGGCAACCATTAGAGGTATTTGGAACTCACGCTGGGGCAACCATTAGAGGTATTTGGAACTCACGCTGGGGCAACCATTAGAGGTATTTGGAACTCACGCTGGGGCAACCATTAGAGGTATTTGGAACTCACGCTGGGGCAACCATTAGAGGTATTTGGAACTCACGCTGGGGCAACCATTAGAGGTATTTGGAACTCACGCTGGGGCAACCATTAGAGGTATTTGGAACTCACGCTGGGGCAACCATTAGAGGTATTTGGAACTCACGCTGGGGCAACCATTAGAGGTATTTGGAACTCACACTGGGGCAACCATTAGAGGTATTTGGAACTCACGCTGGGGCAACCATTAGAGGTATTTGGAACTCACGCTGGGGCAACCATTAGAGGTATTTGGAACTCACGCTGGGGCAACCATTAGAGGTATTTGGAACTCACGCATGAAAGTGTTTTAAGTCCAACAAATATGTTGTGCAGAGATTCAATTAGACTTGTGTCGTGAGGGTAAATACATGTTCCATATTTGGAGTAGGGCTACCCATCATGCACCAAGTTGCTGTTATCAGGGATTTCAGAGAGGACATCAACAGGAGCAAAGAACCAGGCCTGCTTAGAAAGCTTGTGACATGGTGTACAATGATGAGGGGTCCTCTTTCTTTTGTGCCTGTCCACTCTAATGTAAATACATTATGACAGCATTACAATGGTTGCTCTAAGCTGCATGTAGGTGTGACAATTGTCCCCGCATTGTCTGAGTTATGGGGGGTTTGGCCGGCTGGGATGTCCTTGTCCCATCGCGCTCTAGCGCTCCTTGTGGTGGCCGGGCGCATGCATGCTGACTTCGGTCTCCAGCTGTACGGTGTGTCCTCCGACACTTTGGTGCGGCTGGCTTCCGGATTATGCAAGTAGTGTGTCAAGAAACAGTGCAGCTCGGAGGGGGTCGTGTTTCAGATGATGCATGACTCTCGACCTTCGCCTCTCCAGAGTCCGTACGGGAGTGGGACAGCGATGGGACAAATCTGTACCTACCAATTGGAGAGAAAAAAGGGTAAAAACGACTAACTAAATATAGAAATGTTTTGTCGATCGGTGAGGAAAAACTTGACACAGAGCCCTGACCTCAACCCCATCAAAAACCTTTGGGATGAATTGGAACGGCGACTGCGAGCCAGGCCTAATCGCCCACATCAGTACCCGACCTCACTAAGGCTTTTGTGGCTGAATGGAAGCAAGTCCCCGCAGCAATGTTCCAACATCTAGTGGGGGGACCAACTCCATATTAATGGCCATGATTTTGGAATGAGATGTTCGAGCAAGTGTCCACATACTTTTGGTCATTCATATTTTTGAATACTTATTACATACAGGCTTCCTAATTTTTACTGTCATTTAGGTTAGTATTGTGGAGTAACTATAATTTCCTCATTTTTTTTGCCTATCACAGCCAACTGTTTTTAATCACCTTTGGCCTCAAAATGGATTAAATAGATGTTTTTCCCCTCACCCATCTACACACAATGACATAGTGAATGATGGCATTTACATAATCATTCACAGCCCTGAGTCAATACTTTGTAGAAGCACCTTTGGCAGTGATTACAGTTGAGTTGTTCTGGGTAAGTCTCTTAGCTTTCCACACCTGGATTATTATTTTCAAAATTCTTCAAGCTCTGTCAAATTCGCTGTTGACCATTTGCTATACAACCATTTTCAGGTCTTGCTGTAGATTTAAGTAAAAACTGGGCCACTCAGGAACATTCACTGTCCTCTTGGTAAGCAGCTCCAGTGTAGATTTGGCCTTGTGTTTTAGGTTACTGTCCTGCTGAAAGGTGAATTCATCTTCCAGTGTCTGGTTGTAAAGCATACTGAACCCCTAGGATTTTCCCTGTGCTTAGCTCCATTCACTTTCTTTTTTATCCTGAAAAAGTCTGGTCCTTAACAATTACAAGCATACCCATAACATGATGCAGCCACCACTATGCTTGATATTTTGGAGAGTGGTACCCAGTAATGTGTTGAATCGGATTTGCCCCGAACATAACACTTTGTATTCAGGACAAAAATGTAATTGCTTTTCCACATTTTTTGCAATATTACTTTAGTGCCTTGTTGCAAACATGATGCATGTTTTGAATTGTTTTTATTCATTACAGGCTTTCCTTTCACTCCGTCAATTAGGTTAGTATTGTGGAGTAACTACATTTACTATCACAGCCATTAAACTCTAACTGTTTTAAAATCCCCATTGGCCTCATGGTGAAATTCCTGTGTGGTGTCCTTCCTCTCAGGCAACTAAGTTAGGAAGGATGCCTTTATCTTTGCAGTGACTGGGTGTATCGATACACCCTTCAAAGTGTAATGAATAACTTCATGCTCAAAGGGATATTCAAGGTTTAATTTTTACCCATAGGCGCCCTTCTTTGCGAGACATTGGAAAACCTCCCTGGTCTTTGTGTCTGAAATGCACTGCTCAACTGAGGGACCTTGCAGATCATTGTATGTGTGGGGTACAGAGACTAGGTAGTCATAAAAAAAATATTTAAAAAATCCACTTTGACATTACGGGGTATTAAATCCCAATTTGAATCCATTTTAAATTCAGGCTGTAACAATATTTTGAAAAATTCAAGGGGTGTAAATACTTTCTGAAGGTTCTGTATGGCAGGAGAGAGAGAAGGAAAGGAGGTGTAGACAGGGACACGTCCAGATGATTAGTAAGGGCTCCCTGTACCAATGTGCATTTTTCAAACTGAAAACTGTCGTGCACAGGTTAATAACCGTCACTTTGGTCAAACAAAAACAACACTTGTGCAGAAAAGAGCGTTAACTAAGCCGAGACCCTATTCTTACAGTACTGAATGTTCTGTAGCCAGTATATAGCTCTATGTTGGACCAAGAGCACTTCGCTCTCCTGGGATGTTCTGTCCTAATCACCATGACACTGGTGGGAAAGGAAGGTGGAGCCTCAAGATCCAGGCAGTTAGGGGTTCATTAGGTGGCGCATTAGGAAACGGAGGTGGGGTGGTTCTCACAGACAGAAGAGACTAGGGAGGAGGCCGAGGAAAAAAAGGCAAGCAGGCGATCCTGTGACATTTGAACCCTTTTAATTTCCTCCATCAAATACACCATAGATCTGAAGTTATGAGCAGAGCTGGGAGCCTTGTTTCACTGCCTATGGGAAACGTGTGTCAAATTACTTAATGTACTGTGGTTAAAATGAGCTTTAACTTTTTAATAAACAGCCTTTTAAAGGCATGCAGCCCCGTGTGAGTCAACTTCTTATAGACTAATGGCACATTTCCATGGAATGAAAACCTCAAACTTGTCCAAAAAGTAATTCAGCTGAAGTAGCCCAATCAATTGCTGTCAATTAGCGGGCGATTATGACGCACCAGGCCCTGCTCATAATGCTCACCAGCTGGGGACAGGCTCCTGAGGACACCACGGAATAAAGCACCAAGCCCACGTCCGTCTCTGCCGGTCTGTGGTGAAACACTACAGTAGGGAAAACAAACCAGAGCAGCTACATACCAGTCCAAGCCTTAATATCACCACAACAATGGTACCACATAGTTAGTTACATTGTGTCACCTACTTATCTCCAGAATGATGCCTTATAGCTAAGTCTCAGATTATGAGGTCAGGCGAGGACCGCATCTCAAGGGTAGTTCTTGAGCAGTTTCAGCTTGCTTGTTACAAAGCTATAGTAAATATATTGTTTAGTTGAAAAGTTGATCACATCTTGTCTGTGTGTGTGTGTATGTTCAAAACTTAAAAAACAGAGTTTAAAAAAAAAAAAAAAAAAAAAAAAAAGTTGATCACAAATTATAGGCATGGCCAAGTGTCAGAAGTCATGTGGACGAGACACTAAGAAGAGTGGCTTGGCAAGGGATACATGGAGGTGTTGGTGTTGCGATCACATACAGTTCAGTACAGTGCTGCTGTCTTGAACTCCGTGCCTCAACACTTCTGGCCAGTGCAGTCCAGGTCTTAACCACAGAGGAAAATACATTGCCATGCTCTGGTCACTCTCCCTGTAGGCCTGGGATGGGCAACTCTAGACCTCAGGGGCTGAAGTGGTGTCACTTTTTCTCCATCCCTATCAAACACAGCTCTTTAAACTAATTGAATTCTAAACTGAAGATCATGATTAGTTGAGTCTGGTGTGTTAGCTGAAGCAAAAGTGTGAAACCAATCAGGCCTCCGAGAACTGGAGTTGCCCATCCCTGCTGTAGGATGACGGACAGGCAGAGACAGTGTCTCTCTGCTGTGTGTCAGGGTAGAGAAAAACCAGCCACCTTCTTCCCCAAGGTACCGAGCGACTTACAATCACACGGCCTGAGCAACATCCTGCTGCTACTCCACTCCGGGCTGTATTCACTCTACATCACAGCCTACCTCTGGAAGGAATCCTCCTCCCCCAAGCCCGGTCTCAGAGCACAACAAACCCTCAAGGTTGTGTGGTAAACTTTTGACTGACAGCGGGTGTGCGCGCATATTGGTAAATAAAAAAGTATGTCTCAATTCCAGTTCACCTGTTTTTGTTCATTTGACGGGTATATCAAACGTGTGGTTTGGGTAGACATCCTGACTGACGGGCATCCAGTAAGAGCTCAAGTGTTTACGGCTGAAAACATATTCAAAACAAAGGCTGAAAAGTGGGTGTTTGTGTGTATGATGGGGGGTGTAATAATTTCCTGAGCAGATTGGATCAGTGCCTCAGACTCCAGTGTGAGGCCCAGAGTTAGTTTGTCCTTATAAGGGCATAGCACACTCCTCAGAGCCGAGTCGGAGCGGATTACCAGCTGCCACTGAGGAAGCCAGCCTGGCACAAACCGAGAGATAGACAGGAACAAACAAACAGAGTTGAGAGCGATGGACTCCGTAGAGGTAAGTTACGTATATAACTGGAGGGTATCAGGTGTCCTGCTGTCTAATATCATGTTATTTTCTTGGCAACTAGCTAGCTGTTAGCTGTCATAAAAGAGAACTGAAAGTCCATAACAGACAGGGAAACCTTCTGAACCATTCCCCAATGCCACTGGCAAACAACATGAGTAATACATACCACACCCATTTAAAATGGAAATATGATCATAGTATATAAGAGCCTTATCGCATATTAGACGGATGAAAGACTTGGTTTCCTGCCTGGCCCCAGCCTGTAGCTTCCAGTGGGAAATAAAGGAGTTTAATATGCACTGAATAACCCAGGGCCAGATTACACCTCACTATACTGTGCAGCCATTGTTTTCAGAGGGGTAACAGAGAGAAAGATGGAAGGAAGAGTGATGAAAGGGGGATAGAGAAGGGATCCTCTTCATGCAGGCTCTGTTATGAGGAGTTCCATGCTTGGGCGGACCCAGCTCCACAAGGAGGCAAAAGGGGACCTAGCCCCCTCAGTTGAAATGTGTGCCCCTGTCAGTTTTGGTTTTATGTCCCTATATAAAAAAGTAAAAATTGAGTGACAGGTTGCCGCAAAATCTGTCTATTCGCTGTGCTGTGTTAGCACAATGGACAGAGCGTGTCTCAGTGGGTGTATGGGGGCTGTGGAAAGCCACTAGGGTGGTTAGGAATCACTCCATTGGGTTTCAATAAAAAGCGGGAAAAACTCATCTGTGGTAGGCTAAATTAATAACGTGATACGCCTCCGCTTATAATATTTGATTTAGATTTATAAGGGCGGGGTCAAGCTTACTGTTGAAGTTGCTTCACTCAACTTTGCCTCACCACTACAGAGTTAGCTTCTTAGCTAGCTGTAAAGTGTTAGTGTTATTAGCCTTAGCCTATTTTGCTAGCTCGAAACAGCTAATATGCCACAATATATATCACAAATTGGCTTCACCAAAGTACCCAAACAAATCCAGAAGGAGAGTGATGAGGAGCAGCATCAAATCACCAAGCAAATCCAGCAGCGACGATGGAGCTCCAGCTAGTTCCGCTTGCAGAGCCTACCCACCCTTCCACAAGCGTTGCCAGGATAATGGCTTGACAGCCCCCTCCAACTGTTCCTGACGATCTTGGAAAAGAAGAGCCAGCCCAGCTTAGCCTAGAATCCTACCCAAGCCGCAGGTTCTCAGTCCAAAAACATTAATTTAATAGCAACTGGTTCATAGGAGAGTGGCTGTAATACTTGGTTACTGCAGATGCAGCATTTTGTTTCCCATGTCAAAAGCTCTGTGTTGGGTCCAATGCTAATGCAGACAAGGCCTTCACCAAAGCTGGGTATTCTAACAGGATGAATTCAAATAAGAATATGTTCTTAATTGACTAACCTGGTTAAATAAAGGTTAAATAAAACTTTGAAATAAGCAGAATTTAAAATAATTCCAACGTAAGAACATATGATTCCTTTGGGTATAGCTACATATCGGTGTGTTCCATTATAGAAATGCAGTGCCTTCAAAAAGTATTCACACAACTTGACTTTTTCAACATTTTATTGTGTTACAGCCTGAATTTAAAATGGATTAAATTGATATTTTGTGTCACTGATCTACACAAAATACCCCATAATGTCAAAAGTGGAATTTGGGTTTTAGAATTATTTTCAAATTAATACAAAAAAATGTGAAGCTGAAATGTATTGCGTCAGTAGAGTATTCAACCCCTTTATATCAAGCCTAAATCCGTTCAGGAGTAAAACATTTGCTTAACAAGTCACATAAGTTGCACGGATTCCCTCTGTATGCAATAATAAAGACCAGGGAGGTTTTCCAATGCCTCGCAAAGATGGGTAGATGGGTATAAAAAAAATAACAACCAAAAAAAGCAGACACTGAATATCCCTTTGAACATGGTGAAGTTATTAATTACTCTTTGGAGGGTGTATCAATACACCCAGTCACTGCAAAGATAATGGCATCCTTCCTAACTTAGTTGCCGGAGAGGAAGGAAACCACACAGGGTTTCACCATGAGGCCAATGGTAATTTTAAAACAATTAGAGTTTAATGGCTGTGATGGATCAACAAAATTGTAGTTACTCCACAATACTAACCTAATTGACGGAGTGAAAGGAAAGCCTGTAAAGAATAAAAACAATTCAAAACATGCATCATGTTTGCAACAAGGCACTAAAGTAATATTGCAAAAAATGTGGAAAAGCAATTACATTTTTGTCCTGAATACAAAGTGTTATGTTCGGGGCAAATCCGATTCAACACATTACTGGGTACCACTCTCCAAAATATCAAGCATAGTGGTGGCTGCATCATGTTATGGGTATGCTTGTAATTGTTAAGGACCAGACTTTTTCAGGATAAAAAAGAAAGTGAATGGAGCTAAGCACAGGGAAAATCCTAGGGGTTCCGTATGCTTTCCAACCAGACACTGGAAGATGAATTCACCTTTCAGCAGGACAGTAACCTAAAACACAAGGCCAAATCTACACTGGAGCTGCTTACCAAGAGGACAGTGAAGGTTCCTGAGTGGCCCAGTTTTTACTTAAATCTAAAGCAAGACCTGAAAATGGTTGTATAGCAAGGGTCAACAGCGAATTTGACAGAGCTTGAAGAATTTTGAAAATAATAATCCAGGTTTGGAAAGCTATAAGGGACTTACCCAGAAAAACTCACAACTGTAATCACTGCCAAAGGTGCTTATACAAAGTATTGACTCAGGGGTGGGGATGATTATGTAAATGCCATCATTCACTATGTCATTGTGTGTCTATTTAATCCATTTAGAATTCTGGAATAAGTGGAATAAGTCAAGGGGTATGAATTTATTGAAGGCACTGTATACCAACCACTACAGTGGGCTCCCTGTATCGATTACACACACCTAGGAGTCAAAAGTGAAATAACTGTTTGTCCATGTCTGGTTCTTTTTATTATTTTGTGTTTTTCTTGGCAGACGCCCAAGTCAAAGGTATGTTTTATTTGCTCTATTACTCATTACTTTCCTGTACCAGCCCAGTCGTTGGCACAAGTTTTTCTTTTCCTTCTTCCCCCTTTTTCCAAATGGACAGATGGAGGGAAAGACGGTTACAGCTGCTGGCCTGCTGCCAACAGTCATTTTCTCGCCCTGCATGTCTGGACCTATCAGGGTTGACGTTAGGTTAAATCCTGTGAACATGTTGGCCAGTTAGAGACTCTTTGGAACCCACCTGATGCTGTTACTTAGTAACGTGCTGTTGGCGTGGGGCAAAAGTCAGTCCTAATGATCACAAGTTATTGTTTCATCTTGTGATCTAAATGTCTGTTGTAAGGATTGGGGTAATTAATCTGGACAGCTGGTAATGCCAGCCAGACCACCGTCCATCTGCAGTCCGTCACATTCTCTGTTCATGGGATGAAGAAAGTTTTTATGGCATTCTTCCTCTTGATCAACAGAAATTAATGTGATTGACTCCCTCCCACACAGGCAGCATGTGGTGGAGTATTTGGTGTGCTTAATTTGTGCTATAGTTGTAGCCTAGCTCTCACCTGTTTTCACTGGTTTGTCTCTCCGGCTCCAGGCGCTCTCTTTTATCTGAAAAATGAATAAATAAATCTCTAAATTACTCAAAGTAAAACACTAAATCCTAGTTAAGGACTTGGCAGCATATTGGGATATGTAATCAAATTATAGCATTCACGCAGCAAAAAGCTCATTGTGGATAAAGGGACCGCCCTGTGTGGTGGAAGTGTGTGAGAGAGACACTGCGTGGAAGTGAACACGTGCATTTTCATTTCCTCCTCTCTTTGCCTGCGCCCTCGAACCTGTCCTACTCTGGACATGCTTCCAGCCCATGTGTCATCTGTGTGAGCCTGTCTGTCCCAGTCCCTGACTGTGTGTTGCTGATTGCCCTCCTTGCCTCTCTCCACTCCTGAGTCAGCAGGAATGTGAAAAATGACCTGGCCTTTCCCACTCTGCTCTTGTCTGCCCATTTTTGGCATAATGACACTCATTTTCTTTAATTTCTCTCCTGACATCCCATCCCACCATTAACTACTGTTTTTTTTGTCTCCCCTTCATTCATATCTTCTCTTTTTCCTTTCTCTCTCACTCACACACACACACACACACACACACACACACATTTTCTTCTCAGTCAAATTACACGGGTACCCCCTTGAGTAAGAGGCGCTTAGCTCTGTATTTGACTAAACCACAGAGGTCTCAAACCCAGTGACCCTGTGCCTTCCCCACGAGTAGTACTGTACCTCCTGGTTCCTCCTTTACCAGTTACAGGGGCTGTTCAGGTTGGCTTGTTTGAACCCCAGTTTACATCCCCTGCTACCCCTCACACTCCTTTAAGTTAGGGAGCCATTGGCACACTTATGATGTGCCTGGGCCATGTGGGCTGTTCCAGGAACGTTTTAGGTCTCCCAATGCAGTCTGTCTACCAGAGGAGATGGGGCTCTTCATCCCTGCTTGTGTTGACAGGTTGCTGTTGTCTGTTGGAGTAGAGTCCTGCTGCCTGTCCCACCTGACGGGAGACTGCTTCCTCTCCACTCTCCCATACTCTTTGTGCTGCTGTCACTGACATTTTAAAGCACCCGGTTTACACATTCTGTGTGCTGCCTGCAGACACATACATGCACACACACTTTTCATCCTGCCTCTGTCTAATAAAACACCTCTAACTGATGAAGCCACTTGAGGATGTGTAAAGGCTCCGTGCTTTGGGATGAGAGTTCTAAGTAGCCACTTCATCTGCGGTCTCAGTCAACCGCCATCCACAGCACCCAGGGAACTGCTCCATAGCAGAGAGAAGCTACATACCCATAGATGTGAATGTCTATGGGATAGTACCTGGGGCTCAGAGAGAGCTAGAGAGCTGGGCTATTAGTTTACAGTCAGCCTGGCCCAGCCTCTCTCCTAGAGCCCATTAGGTTTACGGTCAGCCTGGCCCAGCCTCTCTCCTAGAGCCCATTAGCTCAGCAGCAGCTGGGATGCTGTCTGTTTCTCATTGTCCGGTCCATGCTCAGGTGGTCCTCACTCTGTGCTTTATTGAAGTTAAATGACTTGTCGCCAAACTATAAAACCATGACCCAACAGCAATACAAACCTGCCTGGCTCTCACAGACTAATATACAACTAACACTTCCTACTGCTCACTCTCCATGTTGAACTTCCTTTTGATTATTTAACAAAGCAAGGGAAAGTCGCACACTGAGCACTCATAAAAGAAGGATTACGTTTAACTCTTGTCTACGACTGATCAGAGATCAGGCATAACATTTTCAAGATGCTGGGGATTCTGCTGTGTGTGTTCGGCAGGGCAGGGTGGCCATAACTCTGCCCTCTCTTCTGAACGCTTGTCTTAAGCGGGCCAGATGGGGCTACCATGCGAGGCAGGCCGGAGAGAAGAGGGTAGGGCCTGTTTCCCATGGTGAGGCTGGGGTGAGCATGGAGCCATTCCAGAGGTGCTTTGACTGCACTGCCACAGTTGTTTGACTTTACAGGGCAGAGGAAGGCCAACTGGCTAATTACCACTCTGGAAATGGAGCATGACCCTCTGTTTTTATGTTGTCTGTTACAAACATTTGTGTTTTGTGTGGGTGGGTGTTCTTAAATGGTGGTGGAAGAGGTTGAGTGTCTTGGCAGCTCTCTTAGATGTGTGTTCCAATGTGCTCTCCATTGCTGACCCTCCCGCTCTTTCCCTGTGTGTGTGTGTGTGTGTGTAGCTGGATGGGACGATGGATCTGGATAAGAGACGGCTGATCCGTTCAGCCATCAGAGAGCTGAGGAGGAGGGAGATGGAGGACATGGAGGCAGCCCTGGCCAGAAAACGCTTCCGGCAAACAAATCTCAGCCAGAACGACAACAAAGAGAACCAACTCACACATAGGTGAGCCTCCTGAATCTGAATATAAACAAACACACACACATACAGACAGACCCCTTACCTATTACAGATTGTACCAGTCCAGGTGAGCTGCCTGGAGACTGAGACAACAAGCACACAAACCCATATAACGCATTCCATCTCCTTCTGGGGCGGCAGGTAGCCTAGTGGTTAGAGCGTTGGACTTGTACCCGAAAGGTTGCAAGATCGAATCCCTGAGCTGACAAGGTAAAAATCTGTCGTTCTGCCCCTGAACAAGGCAGTTAACCCAGTGTTCCTAGGCCGTCATTGAAAATAAGAATTTGTTCTTAACTGACTTGCCTAGTTAAATAAAATAAAAATAATTCTCCATGGAGGCCTTCTGGGAATTTGGGCCACGACACTGCAGATGGGAAAAACCATAGTAGAGACGGGACGTGGAAGAACAAATTTTCTATTTTTCGTTATGCGAATACACACTTGTGTAGGTAGGCATAACATTTATGTATTCTCATACATTTCTAATTTGATATCCCTAACAGTATTGTTGGCATAGCCTACAGACGAAAGCACACCCATTTTATTAGGCAGCTGGAAGCCATATCCTGGAGGTAAAGACGTCAATGCAGTTGTTTGCGTGCATTTTATTTATTTGTATTTCATTATTCATTATTGACCCGTTACAGCAGGCTTTAGTATTTACTGGTTCAATGATTTGTAACCGCCAGTACCCGTCATGCCACGCAGCCGTAGCTGACGGACGAAAACTGATGACTTTGCCTTAGCGCCACCTCCGCTTCCTGTCTGTTTATTACACCAGTTTGTATTTATTAGAATCCAATTAGGAACAGGGTTAACAGGCGAACATCATTTTGTGTGCCCATCATCATTGTAGTTTTTATTTGTTTTCTTTGGGCAATAATGGTAGTGAGTGAGTTGAGGCTGGAGCGTCTAGGCCAAGCCCTGTGGGCGGCTTACTCCTCCTCTCTGCTAATTAATGACTGGCTTTACTACAGCAGCTTTACTGCAGCCAGCCAGGGCTCCTGCAGCCAGCCAGGGCTCCAGCAGCCAGCCAGGGCTCCAGCAGCCAGCCAGGGCTCCAGCAGCCAGCCAGGGCTCCAGCAGACCGCTGCTCCTAGCTGACTCCTGTTCTGGGCTGCACTTCAGACCTCCCAGATCCCCAACATGAGGACAATGGCCCTAAGCTCCTACATCTCTACTCCTACTGGATCACATTAGGAACAATTACTGTTAAATTAGTTATATTTGCTGTGGTAGTTGGATTACTTGGGTAACAAAAATAACAGGACATGCCCCTTTAAAGCTGGTGGAATATGTGTATAAACCACATGTGCAGGCACGGGCGCGCACACAAACAAAAGCCTTCTGAAAGCAACGTTATTCTTTGCTACTCACTCGAGGAATGTAAAATATATTCTCTTCCAACTTCCACACTTCCTCCAATCCCAATAAGGCGAGGCGAGAGGGAAAGAGAGGCAGATAGATGTACAAGGATGGAGAGGAGGAAGAAGAAGTCTTTGCCAGGCTGTGTGCTTCTCTCCTTTACGTGTTTCTCATGCTGGGGAATCTCTTTTTCCGAAGCATGACATTTTTTTCCCATCCAAGAAAAACTGTCTGGCATCTTGGGTTACTCCACCGCCTGCCCGTCACACGCTATAGTTCCGAGTGGAGCAGTGAGGTCCACAACACTGTATGATGTCTCCCAATGTGGATTACACTGCCCCTCGGGCAACCCTAATATGTGCAGGTTCAAACATCACCAACTATCATATAAGCAGCACTCTGATGTGTCAGTGTGTGTTTCTGTGTGTGTTTCTGTATCTCAGGTCAGAATTGGGGGGCTCCCTAGACGTGCTCTCTGTGAAACTACAAGCCATCCAGGACATTGAGGAGCTGACTGGACTGGTGAGGGAGTGGATGTGCACCCCATACACTACTTGTGAATTTACTGTTAGACATCATCAATACTAATATTTGACAAGCCTCCATAGGCCATAGACGAACCTGCCGTAGGCCATAGACAAACCTCCCGTAGGCCATAGACGAGCCTCCCGCGTAGGCCATAGACGAGCCTCCCGCGTAGGCCATAGACGAGCCTCCCGCGTAGGCCATAGACGAGCCTCCCGCGTAGGCCATAGACGAGCCTCCCGTAGGCCATAGACGAGCCTCCCGTAGGCCATAGACGAGCCTCCCGTAGGCCATAGACGAGCCTCCCGTAGGCCATAGACGAGCCTCCGGTAGGCCATAGACGAGCCTCCGGTAGGCCATAGACGAGGAGCCTCCGGTAGGCCATAGACGAGGAGCCTCCGGTAGGCCATAGACGAGGAGCCTCCGGTAGGCCATAGACGAGGAGCCTCCTGTAGGCCATAGACGAGGAGCCTCCTGTAGGCCATAGACGAGGAGCCTCCTGTAGGCCATAGACAAGGAGCCTCCGGTAGGCCATAGACGAGGAGCCTCCGGTAGGCCATAGACGAGGAGCCTCCGGTAGGCCATAGACGAGGAGCCTCCGGTAGGCCATAGAGGAGCCTCCCGTAGGCCATAGAGGAGACTCCGGTAGGCCAAAGACGAGCCTCCATAGGCACACACTTTCCTAGACTAGTGACTAGATGGTTACATTACTAGTCAGACTGTTTTTCTCATCTGTTTCTGCAGCTCTATATGTCCTTCTGAGTTTGTCATGAATGGTTCTGAGCATCACTGTCCCTGTGTTGTATTGGCTGTCCTGTCTGTCAGCTGCGCGGTGCCAATGAGTATGAGGAGAGGAAACTGATCAGAGCTGCCATCCGCCGCCTCCGAGACGAGGAGCAGCAGGGTGAGTACAGAGGAAGAAGTGGAGGTAGAAAGCACAGCATGTAGATCCTGGACAGTCCAGTGTTCTAGGTGGGACCCAGTTTCAGGGGTGAGGCAGCGCTTCTCTACCTCTGACATGTGTGAATCTGTACAGCACTCATGGGCAGCGGTGCAGATCCTATCTGTGATGGTGGTGCAGTTTGCAGTCCATTCCTGCCATTCCTTGCTTCTATCTGGTCTGTATGAGGCCCCCAGAATACACACCCTTCCTCCAGGGGGCAGGTACACAGCGCTCCCCTGCTGCCTGATGAGAATATTTGATAGGTTTGGATCCTCTTCCCCCTTATCAATACTCAGTCATCACCAGAGTAACCACACAGGCCTCCTTGTCTCACTCTGTGCTCAAGTTTTATGGCTATAGCTGAGGTGTGTGTGTTGTGTGTAACCAGTTGCTTGTGGTGTGTGTTTCAGGTACATGGGAGAAAGGGAGGACCACCGGCCGATGTCTGGAGTCTGAGGGCCTGGAGCTCCAAAGCAGCCTGGGAACAGGGGTGAGTACAGAGATGGGGGAGAAAGAGAGGGAGGTGGTAGAGCAGGGGTGAGTACAGAGATGCAGGAGGGGGGGAGTAGGAAAAGTACAGCGAGGGAGGTGGGGGAGCGGGGAAAGTACAGCGAGGGAGGTAGGGAGTAGGTAAAGTACAGCGATGGAGGTAGGGAGTAGGAAAAGTACAGCGATGGAGGTAGGGAGTAGGAAAAGTACAGCAATGGAGGTGGGGAGTAGGAAAAGTACAGCAATGGAGGTGGGGAGTAGGAAAAGTACAGCAATGGAGGTGGGGAGTAGGAAAAGTACAGCGATGGAGGTAGGGAGTAGGAAAAGTACAGCAATGGAGGTGGGGGAGTAGGAAAAGTACAGCGATGGAGGTAGGGAGTAGGAAAAGTACAGCAATGGAGGTGGGGGAGTAGGAAAAGTACAGCGATGGAGGTGGGGGAGTAGGAAAAGTACAGCAATGGAGGTGGGGAGTAGGAAAAGTACAGCAATGGAGGTGGGGGAGTAGGAAAAGTACAGCGATGGAGGTAGGGAGTAGGAAAAGTACAGCAATGGAGGTGGGGAGTAGGAAAAGTACAGCAATGGAGGTGGGGAGTAGGAAAAGTACAGCAATGGAGGTGGGGGAGTAGGAAAAGTACAGCAATGGAGGTGGGGGAGTAGGAAAAGTACAGCGATGGAGGTGGGGGAGTAGGAAAAGTACAGCGATGGAGGTAGGGAGTAGGAAAAGTATAACGATGGAGGTAGGGAGTAGGAAAAGTACAGCAATGGAGGTGGGGAGTAGGAAAAGTACAGCAATGGAGGTAGGGAGTAGGAAAAGTACAGCGATGGAGGTGGGGGAGTAGGAAAAGTACAGCAATGGAGGTAGGGAGTAGGAAAAGTACAGCGATGGAGGTGGGGGAGTAGGAAAAGTATAACGAGGGAGGTGGGGGAGTATTGGTGATTACAGTGGGGGAGAAGGCAAAGTACAGCGAGGGAGTTGGGGGAGCAGTAAAATACAGCGAGGGAGGTGGGGGAGCAGAGAAGTACAGCGAGGGAGGTGGGGGAGCAGAAAAAGTATAGCGAGGGAATGTATAGCGACACAAGGAATGTATGAAAAGTATAGCGACACAAGGAATGTATTTTCATTCTTTAAACCCCATTCATTTCTGGCCTTGTAGACACAGAGACAGAGAGGAAATGTGCTCTGGTGTTTAGTGAAGACAGTAAATCCTTGGTCATATGAACACCCTGCGAGCCAGGCCTGTCATTTTACACACTACTATTTACCCAGGCTGTCACTCTCCACACACTTATGTCAGTCACACTGAAGGGAAATTAAAAAGTGTGATTATGTGTGGCAACCAGAGCTGTGTGTGTGTTTGTCTGTTTCTGGCTGTGTCGGAGAATGGAAGAGAAAAGCAATGTAGTCTCTCTCCCATTCAACCTCCTCCTCCTCTCTTGCTTTCTCTCTTCTTTCAGAGGCTTGGGGCTTTGCATGTCAGAAGCCCTTTAAAAATGTGGTCAGGAGAGCCCCCCTTGTGGTCAGTGAAGTGAACTACTGTATTCACAACCGTAATACTTCAAGATGAAATCCTATATTTTATCCTGTGAAAGCATTGCAGGCTGCCTGATGAGCTTAATGTGTTGATAATGCTTAGAGGCATCTCTGTTAAACAACAACATAGTCTCTAAGAGCAGCTCGCCTGGGGCCAGATGCTAATCTTATTGTTGCTTGATCAGTTTGTCTGCACTCACCCCGCACTTCAAAAGACAGCATCCCTATTGGGGAAACAGTTTTTTCTTATTGTATGCTGTCATTCCTGTAGAAATTGGGTTGGTGATGGGGGTTAGGCTACATGCTCAGCCGGAGTTACTATGACAGAACAATGCTTAACGGTCTAGTACCTGCGGCGGCAGGTAATCTAGCGGTAAGATAGGCGAGCCAGCAATGAAGGGTTGCCGGTTCGAATCCTGGGTCCAATGGGAAAGATCTGTTAGGAAGTGAGCAGGCAACCGGAGGGTTTTTGCTGCTATCAAATCCTAGATGCCATTGCCTGCCATTGTGCCATTGAGCAAGGCACTTAACCCCCCACATCAGCTCCCCCATCCCAGTGTGGCAGCCCCCCTGCACTTCTCCGTTAAAAAAACAGTATATGTCTTTCGAAGGTGTTGGGTTAAGAGCGGAAGTCAAATTTCGGTTGGACCTTGTGGGCATTTGACCAATAAAGTGATCTTAATTAGAAGTCCTGTCTTGGTTGCTTTTAGGTCAGTTAATGGCTTAGGTCACCTTTTGTTTCTTCGTAAACTGTATTTCCTTAATCTGGTTTTGTTTGTCATAGATGTTGGCACCAAATACTGACTTTAGTAATTGTGTTAAACTATGCAATTGTAAGAGGCTGGAGGGAATAGTTCAGCCCACACATCTAGCAGATGAGAATTAGTGGCTGGCACCTTCTATAAAGGTTGTATGCAATACTATGTATGTGCCTGTTCTTGTTCTTGACTATGTCTGTAGTTGATCAAATACAATTGTATTTGTCACATACACGTGTTTAGCAGATGTTATTGCGTGTGTAGCAAAAATGCTGTGTTTCTAGCTCCAACAGTGCAGTAATATCTAACAATACACACAATCTAAGGTAAAGGAATGGAATTAGAATATATAAATATTTGGAAGAGCATTGTTAGAGCAGCATAGACTAAGATACAGTAGAATAGGATAGAATACAGTATATACATATGAGATGAGTAATGCAAAGTATTTAAACATTATTAAAGTGACTAGTGTTCCAATTATTAAAGTGACCAGTGTGTCCCATATGCATTGTATATTTGAGCCAATGTCTGAGCTCAGTGTGTACTAGCGACTCCTGTGTATACTAGCGACTCGCGCACTAGCGGCTCCTGTGGCGGGCCCAGGCACAGTGTACGCTAACCAGGTCGCCAGGTGCACGGTGTTTCCTCCAACACATTGGTGCGGCTGGCTTCCAGGTTGGATGCGCGCTGTGTTAAGAAGCAGTGCGGCTTGGTTGGGTTGTGTTTCGGAGGAAGCATCGCTTTCGACCTTCGTCTCTTTCGAGCCCGTACGGGAGTTGAGACAAGATAGTAACTACTAACAATTGGATACCACAAAAAGGGGGTAAAAAAGAAAAAGGATTGTAATATCCCATAACTTAAGTAAATTAGGAAGAATTCTGAACAATGGGACCAGCGATGCTAGTTAGCAATGGCGCTGGTGCTATGAATCTGAAAAGGTTCCTCCATGAAATGAATAGCTTATCCTTACCTGGATATCTTCAACTGAGGTTCTAGACAGGAAATAGCAATAGCATTTTTGGGGTTGTGGGGCACACTGCCTGCTTCCTCTCAGGTGGGGGGGCAGTTCTGGCCCCTCCACCTGGGGCTACAGGTGGGGTGAAGGGGAGAGGAGAGGGTGAGGTAATGGGGGCAGACGGACACCACCAGCCCACCAGCTGTGCTCCAGCAGTCTGTCTTCAGTCAGTCTGCTCCCTCTGTAATGGGGCCGTGGCCAACAACAACAACCGCAGCCACCAGCAGCAGGGCTCCTTCCACACATCACAGGAGCGGATCTCTTTGAGCTACGCTTGATTGTCCTGGGGCAGATGGAGGCCCCAGATAATGGCCTATAGTTGAGACACGTGTGCACACACACAGGGAGTAGAGGTCTATGGCAGCCAACTACAGACAACTGAGTGTAGCAAGCAGCTGCTGACACATACACAGAGTGTACAAAACATTAGGAACACCTTCCTAATATTGAGTTGCACCCTCTTTTGCCCTCAGAATAGCCTCAATTAATCAGGGCATAGACTATCCAAGGTGTCAAAAGCATTCCACAGGGATGCTGGCCCATGTTGACTCCAATGTTTCTCACAGTTGGGTCAAGTTGTCTGGAAGTCCTTTAGGTGGTGGAACATTCTTAATACACACGGGAAACTGTTGAGCGTGAGAAACCCAGCAGCCTTGCAGTTCTTGACACACGCACACCAGTGCGCCTGGCACCTACTACCATACCCTGTTCAAAGGCACTTAAATATTTTGTCTTGCCCATTCACCCTCTGAATGGCAAACATTCTCATTGTCTCAAGGCTTATAAATCCTTCTTTAACCTGGCTCCTCCCCTTAATCTACAGTGGATTTAACAAGTGACATCAATAAGGGATCATAGCTTTCACCTGGATTCACCATACTACGTGCATGTCAAATCAAGACAGTATATCTCTTCTATCTTACATTCAAATGAGAAATAGGTATACACATGTCCAACTGTGGTGGGAGTTTTTGTGTATTTATCATAGCTGTTGCTGCATGCTCTGTTTTTTTCGCCAGACACCAGTGGGCCTGCTAGTGGTTATTGATTACTATGTTTATAATGAACGTGCTTAAATTGAGAGGGGATAGCTGAGGTAAAAGTTTCCTTCTGGCCAGTAAGGAAAGTTCATTTTGTACACGTTGCAGCTCTAAACTGTAATTACTGTATGGGTGAAGGAATTTTGGCTTGAAGAAATAACTTTTGTGGGACAAAAATAATATGTATTTGTTTAATGTAGTCTGAATTCTAAGTGCAGCGGTTAAATTCTAAATTTCTATTTAGTCTGAAGTAACATGCCAATTAAGGCAGACTCTGTACTCTGAGTATAATTTGGTACATTTTCAACCAGGCGACCTGCTAACTTGTATAGAGCCCCAAAGTGAAGGTGTCATAATACCCATAAAACCTAGCGGTCAAACAGGGAAATGGTTCCAATCAGTTTTCCACCATTCATTTTTCCCATAGGGAATTTTAGATGCACTTAACATAAGGGCTGTGTTTCGTGTAGGTTTACCTTGCTGTGACGTTTAGATAACCATGTTATTCTCTCTCAGACAAAGTGACTTTTATCAATATATTCGGCTCGATTTACTCTGATTCTAAAATGATCATTCACATCAAAGTAGAAATCATGCAAGACTACAAATCCCTGCAAGCTCCTGCACGTCATCTCTAGGTAGAGGACACCTTTGCTAACCGGTATTGTTTCAATTAAAAATTTGCACAGTTCACAGAATTTTCGATTTTTAAATACATTTAGCTATTTCTGCAAAAATTCTGCAAACATATCCTCTGTGTACAACATATAACACCAAATAATGCATGCAGAGCAGAATTAGTCCAATACCCGCTAATTATCAAAATCCAGAAAAGAGCCGGTAAATTCTACAACCACCTCAATGGAAGTGATTCCCAAACCTTCCATAACAAAGCCATCACCTACAGAGAGATGAACCTGGAGAAGAGTCCCCTAAGCCAGCTGGTCCTGGGGCTCTTTTCATAAACACAAACAGAGCCCCAGTACAGAAACCCAATTAGACCCAACCAAATCATGAGAAAACAGAAAGATTATTATTTCCAATTTTTTTTTAGCCAACTAGAATGCTATTTGACCCTAAACAGAGAGTACACAGTGGCAGAATACCTGACCACTGTGACTGACACAAAATTAAGGAAAGCTTTGACTATGTACAGACTCAGTGAGCATAGCCTTGCTATCGAGAAAGGTCGCTGTAGGCAGACCTGGCTCTCAAGAGAAGACAGGCTATGTGCTCACTGCCCACAAAATGAGGTGGAAACTGAGCTGCACTTCCTAACCTCCTCCCAGATGTAAAACCATATTAGAGACACATATTTCCCTCAGATTACACAGATCCACAAAGAATTTGAAAACAAGCCCGATTTTGATAAACTCCCATATCTACTGGGTGAAATTCCACAGTGTGCCATCACAGCAGCAAGATTTGTGACCTGTTGCCACAAGAAATGGGCAACCAGTGAAGAACACACACCACTGTATTTATAAGAACAAACACCACTGTAAATACAACCCATATGTTATTTATTTTCCCTTTTGTACTTCAACCATTTGCACATCGTTACAACATTGTATATATAGGTAATATGACATTTTAAATGCCTTTGTTCTTTTGTAACTTCTGTGAGTGTAATGTTTATTGTTCATTTTTATTGTTTATTTCACTTTAGTATATTATCTACTTCACTTGCTTTGGCAATGTTAACATATGTTTCCCATGCCAATAAAGCACCTTGAATTGAATTGAATATAGACAAGGAAGGAGGGAGGGAGGGTCTGAGAAGGAGCCCTGTGGTGACAGAAAGGGAGGGGAAGTGGAGGGAGTGGCCTGTTGGTGAGTGAGTGTCTGTGTGTGTGGTGACTGAGAGTAGAGGCAGGGTATAGGACGTCCTGACTACGAGAGAGAGAGGGTGACAGACAGGCAGCAGAGCCAAGAAGGTAAATGACATATTCTAGTTCTTCCACTCGAACAGACCTAGGTCTACTCCTCTGAATACCTGTCATTTTTTCAAACTTTTTTTCTTCCTTATCAATTTCCGTGTACTTCTCTTAACACAAACTCATCCATGTTTCTTGTTTCTATTTGCATTGAGACCTGAGGACCTGGCTGCCTGAAGTTTAACGGAGGTTTAATTTTAGGATAATTGGGCAGTCCTTTCAGATAATTTATTTCTATTGGTTTCAGAAATCCATACAAAATAGTATACAGGTGTGTGTATTTTGAGCACATTATTGTTAAAGTAAATGGCGACTTTACAAATGGTTATTCATCAGATCTGTCTCCGTGGCCAGGTGTGTGCAGTATGGATCAGGTGAGGTGGCAGAGACAGAGAGTCTTGTTTGTTCACTAATCTGATATGATCATAAACCTGTAACCAACTGAGACGAGCAGTTTATGATGAATGGTATAATGGCAACCAACATCTTCTGTACTGAGTGAATATGTGCTGGAGAAAGAGTAAAGCAAGACAAAGGGAGATGGATGGAGGAAGGGAGAAACTGCTTTAACTGGGCTTTGAATGAGGGCTGGAAAAATGGGGGCTGGAAAAATGGGAATGAGGCTTATGGGTAAATTCTCCGTGGGTTGTCTCTTGTCCAGGCTGTGTGTGTGTGATGCAAAAATGATTGCTACTTAATTCCTGCTACTGTATTTCACTTACCGAGTGTGGACCGAGTGTGTGTGTGTGTGTGGTTCCTCAGGCTTTGCCATGCAGTCATGGAAAAGGACCCTGTCTCTCAGCGAGCCATGTGCAGGCATGGAGAGGAGTGCCTGACCTCATCACATTCTGATCTCATCTGCAGACTGATGGATTCAGTTTCCATGGAAAATGAGCCAATTCTAACCCAGGTAGCTGCAGTAATCCCTGGTTTAGCTGAGCTGCCACTGCTCTGCATGGTGAAGTAGTCTGACACGGCTCCGTGCCTCAGTCTGCTCCGCCTCATTGTTGTTTCTGTGGCTCTGAGGGTTCAGAGGAGTTCAGATGGCCCACGCCTTGCTGTGGTCAGGCCAGTGGACAGTTGCCATTTTTGTGTGTTTAAGGGGCAGTTTTTTCACAAATACAACCCTGACCGAAACAAACAGCCTCCTGAACCCTTATGGTGAGACCATGAGCACCACAGAAGGAAATAGGAGCCCAGCTCAAACACTGAGGCCACAGAGTTGATGAGGCCAGGGCACTGGAGTGGGTCTGCCTCTGCTCTGGTTCCACTCTGTCAGGTCTGCACTGTTTGCCTGGGCCAGTCACCAGAGACCAAAGAGAGCCTGCTAATGACAGTTTGGGATTGACAGGTCGTGGGATTGGATCGTCTGCTCTTTCTCTCTTTTTTCTTTCTTTTTTTTCTATCTCACACACCATTTTATCTATGTTTCCTTCTGTCTGTCTCTGTAACAAGTATGTTCCCTGTGGTTTAGTGGGAGCTGTGAAACCAACACTGTCTGGTTGTCTGTTTCCTGGTCGTGGCAGCTGAGGGGAGGGGGAGAAAAGAGGGATAGCGAAGGAAAGAGGGGGAGCGGTGTTTCCAGCTCAAATTACATCTCCCCTCAGCTTCTTTGAATGAAGAACCTTCCCGAGGGAGAGAATATTTTAAAGCAACTTCTCATTCTTCTATATTTTCTCTCTGATATATTCTCTGAATCAGCTATTTAGGTTTGGGGAGATTTTTCCGACCTGCAGTCACAGGCTGGTTCTGGCTCGTCATTAAGCTGATCTGAGAGCAGTGCTCCACCTCAGTAAACAGAGTATAAAGCTTCTGTTTGTGTTGTCTGCTGGTGCTGGGTGACTGTGGCACATGACACAGAGGCTGTTGATTAGCCTTTTTGTTTGTGTGTCCTCTAATCAAGGGTTTTCCAAACTGTCCTGTCCCCCACCCCATCCTAGCACTACACAGCTGATTCAAATAGCCAACTCGTCATCAAGCTTTTATTATTTTAAATCAGCCGTGTAGTGCTAGGGTAAAAAGACAACGTGCACCCGGTGGGGTGTAGCTAGGCTAATTGAGGCCACAGGATTCACTTTCTCCTCAACCCCATTCAGATTAAACAGCCTACCTGTTGGTTGAGCCTACTCCTTTTCCTTTCGCTAATGTTTCTGCAATTTTATTCCATCTTGCATTGCGTTAGGGAACTCACTCCACTTGCTACACCTAGAGTCTCCTTGCCGCTTTGATTTTAATAAATTAATCATTTAAAATGGTATACCCTTGTATGTAACATGGATATTTTTATTTACATAAAGCCTTTTTAGTGTTAAAATGGGCCTATACATTTTTTTCTGCAAAAATTAATACTCACAAAAGTATTGGAATACTAAAGTCCGTTCAGATATTCTAATAACCGTGCCCATCCCTAGTTTGTGTGGTACCAGGCTTTGTTCACGCTCACCTCCCTCTGATCACAGCCTGATTTGATTAACTATTTTCACAAGGCTGTAATTTTCACCCTTCTCAAACTGCTGACAGCTTTATCAGCCCCAGGATAACCGGCATTAAGCAAATATGTGCCGTGTTTGTGTGTCCCAGATTTTATGAGTTTAGAGGTTGGTGGATTTGAGTCAAATATGCTCTAGGCCTGTCTTGTAATTCACATGTCCCTCCCTAACCTAACCTCCCTGTGTGCTTCGTTACATTAGGTAGACATGTATTAGTAGTGGCACTCTGCTGTAATTCTGGCACAAACATGATGACATTGTAGTTTCAGGGCATTTTAAAGATGGAATCCGCATTAGCGAAAGCAGCACCAATGTCCCACCAGCACCTTTATTGCAAAAACAAGTTTTTAGAAATGTTTGCCAATATATAAAAAAACATGTAAAACTGAAATATCACATTTATATGAGTATTCAGACCCTTTACTCAGTACTTTTGTTGAAGCACCTTTTGGCAGCGATTACAGCCTCAAGTCTTCTTGGGTATGACACTACAAGCGTGGCACACCTGTATTTTGGGAGTTTCTCCCATTTTCTCCGCAGATCCCCTCAAGCTCTGTCAGGTTGGATGGGGAGCGTCGCTGCACAGCTATTTTCGGATTTCTCCAGAGATGTTAGATCGGGTTCAAGTCTGGGCTCTGGCTGGGCCACTCAAGGATATTGAGACTTGTCCCGAAGTCACTTCTGCGTTGTCTTGGCTGTGTGCTTAAGGTTGTTGTCCTATTGGAAGGGGAACCTTTGCCCCAGTCGGAGGTCCTGAGCGCTCTGGACCAGGTTTTCGTCAAACATCTCTGTTCTTTGCTCTGTTCATCTTTGCCTCGAACCTGACTAGTCTCTGCCGCTGAAAAACATCCCCACAGCATGATGCTGCCACCATGCTTCACCGTAGGGATGGTGCCAGGTTTCCTCCAGACCTGACGCTTGGCATTCAGGCCAAAGAGTTCGATCTTGGTTTCATCAGACCAGAGATTCTTGTTTCTCATGGTCAGTCCTTTAGGTGCCTTTTGACAAATTCCAAGCGGGCTGTCATGTGCCTTTTACTGAGGAGGCTTCCGTCTAGCCACTCTCCCATAAAGGCCTGATTGGTGGAGTGCTGCAGAGATGGTTGTCCTTCTGGAAGATTCTCCCATCTCCACATAAGAACTCTGGAGCTCTGTCAGAGTGACCATCGGGTTCTTGGTCACCTCCCTGACCAAGGCCCTTCTCAACCGATGAATCAGTTTGGCCGGAAGGCCATCTCAAGGAAGAGTCTTGGTGGTTCCAAACTTCTTCCATTTAAGAATGATGGAGGCCACTGTGTATTTGGGGGCCTTCAATGCTGCAGACATTTTTTGGTACCCTTCCCCAGATCTGTGCCTTGACACAATCCTGTCTCGGAACTCTACGGACAATTCCTTCGACGCCATGGCTTGGTTTTTGCTCTGACATGTACTATCAACTGTGGGACCTAAAATAGACAGTTGTGTGCCTTTCCAAATCATGTCCAATCAATTGAATTTACCGTAAGTAAACTCCAATTTGTAGAAACATCTCAAGGATGATCAATGGAAACAGGATGCATCCGAGTTCAATTTCGAGTCTCATAACAAACGGTCTGAGTCCTTATGTAAATAAGGTATTTGTTTTTTTTATTAGTCATACATTTGCAAACATTTCTAAAAACCTGTTTGCTTTGTCATTATGGGTTATTGTGTGTAGATTGCTGAATTATTTTCATTTAATAAATGTTAATATATGGCTGTAACGTACATTTTTGGGGGAAAAGTCATGGGGTCTGAATACTTTCCGAAGGCATTGTATATTGTTCAAATTCATTTGATTATCAGCAGTTGTCGAACACGCATGGGTGTCAAGACTATTCTCTTCTTCAATAATGTGCAGCGAATTCTACCAAATATTTTCTTTTATATTGACAAGATAGTCAAGTGATTGCTCTAACAATGGAAATGTCCTCGAAGATGGAAGGCAAGCTGGAGGAGGCGAGAACAGGTGGGACCATTCTAGCCAATGAGAGGGCAGTTGCGGGTGTGAACAACAAGCACAACACAACTTCCATATGAATGTTTTTTACCGAAGTTGCCAAAATGTCACTTTCATCCACTTATCAGTGCATTTATAACAGCCTAACCATTACAAAACTTCTATTCGATCAAATTAGCAATTACATTTTTTGCTGACCAAATTTGACTCTCTCATTGACCTCCATACAACAATTCCTCACTTAACGGTCTTATTTTCGTGGACAGATTTTGGGCAGAGTAAACCCTCTCGCTTTGCCTCTAACTCTCTGATTCTACTAGATTAAAAGCCATAATGAGTGGGATATACGGCCAATTAAAGTATACTTGATTTTTGATATTTCACATACTCTAAAACACAAACAGCCTACTTTTTAGGATGCAAGTGTGGGTATTCGTTTACCAACTCAGTGGCCCGGGGGTTAGAGTGTCCGCCCTGAGATTGGAAGGTTGTGAGCAATGTTCCCTCTAAGCTGCACGCATGCGCGCCGCGCAGAATAAATATCAACCCACGCAGAGAAGCACTAGATTGACCTTCACTCAACTTTCTAGAGTTTTCCCCGTTAACACTATGAACGTTTGCTGTTGGAAATGTGTTTGAATCAACGCAATATTAGCCACTTTCAATTCAAACTATGCAAAACTATCTGCAAGAGATTTTGTTGTAGGTAGAACGCATCAGAGTAGGATTCTTTCACATTGACATGCACGACTCATGCCCATACTCTACACAGAACGGTGCAGCATAACCAATCAGAGCTGTAGTAGGCCTATATGCAAATAGACCATTGCCATATGTATCTGTACCATTCACTTTGAACAGGACTGTGTTTACAGCATGAGCGGTCAAGAGTAGATGCGCTTGTTTTGAGATCAAAGCAAGAGCTACATGTAACCACGTGTGCACATTTGTTCATATCCTTTGCTAGTTAGTGAGTTATTAGCCCAGTTATAGGTCATTTGTTATCGGCAATAGGGGAGTGATTGCTTCCTACAAGTGCATTTCTAGCCATCTTTGAAAAGTGAGTTAGGTAAAGAGCTTTTTTTTTTGTCTTAAATGGGCAGTGTAGCCAATAGGCAGAGGGTAACAATTTGTCTGATTCTCTGTAATGATTGTATAATGATGTGGTTTCTTGAATCAAACTAAACATTTTCAGCCACCTCCTTGAAGGACAAGTGGATAAACATATCAAGCCCTGCATGTTTTGAATGTAGGCCTACATTGAACACCACACGTTGGCTGCTACTGTAAGCTGAATGAAATAACCACTATTTCCATGTTAAAATGTTATGGGATGCGTTTTTCTCCATTGTTTTTGATGGTAGGACACTGATAAGCCTACATTATGATCAAATAGCCTACTTGACCACTGTTAAAACTGTAACTTAAAGCAGATACAGACTCAGTGTTCACAGTAAATGCGCACCGGAAGATGCACCAAATTTTCACAATGTTAAAGTTTGCGCACAGCAGACCTGAAATTTGCTCAGTGCCGATAGAAATTTGAGAGCACATTGGTTGGCAGTTCAATCCCTGGAGCATACCCATAACATGATGCAGCCAAAACTATACTTGAAAATATGAAGAGTGGTACTCAGTGATGTGTTGGTTTTGCCCCAAACATAACGTGTTGTATTCAGGACATGAAGTGAATTTTTTTTGCCCCATTTCTTGCAGATTTACTTTAGTGCCTTATTGCAAACAGGATGCATGTTTTGGAGTCTTTTTTTATTCAAATCAAATCAATTCAAATTGTATTTGTCACATACACATGGTTAGCAGATGTTAATGCGAGTGTAGCGAAATGCTTGTGCTTCTAGTTCCGACAATGTAGTAATAACCAACGAATAATCTAACTAACAATTCCAAAACTACTACCTTATACACAAGTGTAAAGGGATAAAGAATATGTACATAAAGATATATGAATGAGTGATGGTACAGAACGGCATAGGCAAGATGCAGTAGATGGTATCGAGTACAGTATATACATATGAGATGAGTATGTAAACAAAGGGGCATAGTTTAAAGTGGCTAGTGATACATGTATTACATAAAGATGCAGTAGATGATATAGAGTACAGTATATACATATACATATGAGATGAATAATGTAGGGTATGTAAACATTATATTAAGTAGCATTGTTTAAAGTGGCTAGTGATATATTTTACATCAATTCCCATTATTAAAGTGGCTGGAGTCAGTGTGTTGGCAGCAGCCACTCAATGTTAGTGGTGGCTGTTTGAGATAGAAGCTGTTTTTCAGTCTCTCGGTCCCAGCTTTGATGCACCTGTACTGACCTCGCCTTCTGGATGAAAGCGGGGTGAACAGGCAGTGGCTCGGGTGGTTGTTGTCCTTGATGATCTTTATGGCCTTCCTGTGACATCGGGTGGTGTAGGTGTCCTGGAGGGCAGGTAGTTTGCCCCGGTGATGCGTTGTGTGGACCTCACTACCCTCTGGAGAGCCTTACGGTTGTGGGCGGAGCAGTTGCCGTACCAGGCGGTGATACAGCCCGACAGGATGCTCTCGATTTGTGCATCTGTAGAAGTTTGAGTGCTTTTGGTGACAAGACGAATTTCTTCAGCCTCCTGAGGTTGAAGAGGCGCTGCTGCGCCTTCTTCACGATGCTGTCTGTGTGGGTGGACCAATTCAGTTTGTCTGTGATGTGTACGCCGAGGAACTTAAAACTTACTACCCTCTCCACTGCTGTTCCATCGATGTGGATAGGGGGGTGTTTCCTCTGCTGTTTCCTGAAGTCCACAATCATCTCCTTAGTTTTGTTGACAAATGTACAATTTCTCTTACCGTTTAAACTGACATTTCTTTATTGTTTAAACTTTTAAACATTTTTTTAAATAATAATTATGTGAATTCACGATTCATACATGGTTTTGCGTTCGACCATTAGGGGGCAATGCAGTTCAATCTACTGCAGTCCTGGCTACCTACCTACCGGTCGTCACTAAGTACCACAGCCACAAAGTCATAAAGCCTATTTCTAAAATGTATCTTCTTAAAATGTGGTTTTAATCCTAACCTTAACCACACTGCTAACCTTATGCCTAACCTTAAATTAAGACTAAATATATGTTTTTTCATACATTTTTATGTTAGACTGTGGCTGTGTTAACTAATGGAAACCCTACCAGATGGTGCTCACAGTACTGCTGTCCCCCACTCACTCAGCCACCATGTTATTAATGTTTTAGGTTCTCTGTTGTGTGCGTGCGCCTCCTCCATGTTGTCAGTACGTACTGTACTTCATGTCACACTTCTTATCAATGTGATGGCTCGTTGCAGTGATGTATGACAGCATGTTCATAGACACATACCAATCTGTTAACGCCATGTATGGTGTTTGAGAGCTCGCGCTTTGTACTTGCACTTACAGAGCCATCATTGTACAATTTCTCCATCGGGGCCGACATGGCATCTTGTAGTCTGGTTCTAGATATACCAATAGGGTATTGAAGCCGACATCCTCTACCATTGACAATGGCTGCATATCAACTGCAATCATTTTTGTAATCAGCGCTGTGATTTCCTCACTCCGTCCCTTATCTCACTGCTGCCAGCAACAGGTTGGGTCGTCCCTTTCAGCACAGCCTGGTCTCAGACTAGAGGTAACACAGTAAACGTAAATCCGGGAGACTGAAATTAGTATGATATTTCATGTTTGGTATGGTTACTTAAAGCAAAAACGTATAATGCGAGACATGAATGTCTAGCAACCAAAAGGTGGTGAGTTTGCATCTTGTCACAGACAACTTTAGCATTTTCGCTCATTAGCAACCTTACCACCACTTTTAGCTACTTTGCAACTACTTAGCATGTTAGCTAAGGAAAAAATGGAAAAAAAAATACCCATGTTAAATTCCTTAAGATTAAAAACATGAAAAAGAAAAAAACAGACTGCTTATTAAACAAGTGCATAGCCCTTTCCCTAACTTTAACCCTTTAACCTAACTCTTAAACTTAACCCTAACCTTAACCCCTAGCCTAGCTAATTTTAGCCAGCTAGCTAACATCAGCCGCCTAGCTAGAATTCGTAAAATATCATACGTTTTGCAAATTCGTAACATATTTGTTTTGTTTTGTAAATTCATAACCAATTGTAATTCGCAACATACAGTATCATACAAAATGGGTGATGGACATCACAAATTAATACATACCATACAAAATGGAACATATCACACTGAATAATACAAAATGCTCTGAGACCAGGTTGTTCAGCATTACACCTGTACTGCCACAGCAGCTCAATTCCACCCTGCAAAGTTTGCTTTTCATCACCTTTTCATTTTTCTCAAAGTATTGCCATACAGGACTTCACTGCTGTGTCTCACTATGCCATTTTTCCAACTGTTAACGAAGATGACGTGCATGGCAAGTAATTTGAATGATTCATATCTCCTCCTATTAAAATTACAGCATTGTTGCATTAGGTATTTGTAAAAAATAAAAAATGATGATCAGGGCCAGTTGTGGTAGTTTTGTGATAACTGCGATTTTGTGATTTTTTTTCTGGACGTTAACGATCACAATGTCGTTTAAACCTTTATACCCTGTAATGGCTTCTAGGAGTAGTGGGTGGAGGAGTCAGGCGCAGAGAGCAGGGTAGTTCAAAACGTGGATCTTTATTCCAAGAACAGAGTAACGGTCACGCCACACACAAGGGCGCATAAATACCCAGTCCAACAAACAGGACGAAACTGTCCGGAAAAACGGAATCCACAATAATCCACACACCATGAACAGAAAAACAAGCCTGCACAAAAGTCTTCGGGCCTACCGGGTTTAAATAGCCCAAAACAAAACCCAAACAAGAAACAGGTGACACTAATCAGACAAAACTAACTTAAACAGAAAAGGGGATCGGTGGCAGCGAGTAAGTCGGCAACGACGACCGCCGAGCGTCGCCCAAACAGGAAGAGGCACCATCTTCGGCGGGATTCGTGACATACCCCTAATACAGGGATCCTTCTTTTCACTCTAATTTAGTTTAGTATTGTGGAGTAGCTATAATGTTATTGATCTAGCCTCAGTTTTCTCCTATCACAGCCATTAAACTCTGCAACTGTTTTAAAGTCACTATTGGTCTCATGGTGAAATCCCTGAGCGGTTTCCTCCCTCCCCGGCAACTGAGTTAGGAAGGATGCCTGTGTCTTTGTCGTGACTGGGTGTATTGATACACCATTCAGAGTGTAATTAATAACTTAACCATGCTCAAAGGGGTATTCAATGTCTGCTTCTTTTTTTGTTTTACCCATCTACCAATAGGTGCCCTTCTTTACGAGGCATTGGAAAACCTCTCTGGTCTTTGTGGTTGAATCTGTTTGAAATTCACTGCTCGACTGAGGGACCTTACAGATAATTGTATGTGTGGAGTACAGGGGTGAGGGTTTCATATATATTCTCATGATATCCATTTTTAAAGACCAGTGAACCAGACACAGCTCTGGTTTTACTATTCCTGAATTGATTATGCCAAATAGCTTTATGGTTAAAAAGAAATGACTTACTATGAAGTTTATTTATACATTTATAAAGAAGCGTGTATAGAAACTCCATATAACCACACGTTCCTTTTCCACACAATATCACAGATGCTCTATAGTGGAAAGGTTTGTGGGGCACTGGAGCATTCTAGACAAGGGAGAGTGTGTGAGCTTATGCAGGAGGAAAAGTGTGTGTGTGTGTGTGTGTTTTGTCCTTGGTGTCTGTACAGCTGATCTTCCTGTGGAGTAGCTCAAAGGCACCAGTGGCAGCCTCTACATGTCTCCCTCTCTTCTTCTCTCTCATTTTGTCTCCACCTCCCTGCATCTCCCATGTCCTCTCCATATGCCAAAACGTTGCACTCTCTATTCTATCGTCTCCCTCCTAGTGTGTCTTTCCTCTATTATTGTAGATTATGAGACCCAGTGTGTTTTACTGGCTGTGCAGAGTGTACTTCTCTACCTGTACTGAGGACCAGACGTTACTAATACAGCAGGCCACGGTGGAGGACTGAGGGCTCAGAGAGGTCAGGCACACTTCAATCATTACTCAACAGAAGGCTATGTCCTGGGCTGTTACAGCTGAGTTACTAACTCCCTTGGTGTAACATATAGGTTCAAAGCATTATGGGTTGGTTGATTTACCTGGCCGGCTCTTAGGGCGTGTTATGGTGTACTGTGTCTCTCCCGGGGCGAGCAGGGACAGAGTGGAGGCATGGCAGTCGCCATCTTATCTCAGCTAGTAGGCAGGGCCTGGTCCTCATCATGGCCTCTCTCTTTGAGGAGCGCTTGACACGGACATCACACACACTGTTCTGATTGCCCCCTACAGACCGAGGACTTATGTGTACCTGATGGTTTGACTTATTTGCTGATCAGACCACTGAGAGGGATGGGATGGTTGGGGTTCAGCTCAGTGTTGTACCTTGGCAGGGGCTGACTGAATGACTGTACCCAATCTATGTCATACTGCATGGAACAGCATGTGAGAAGAACTGAATGCCCTTGTCTTGACTCTTTCTGCATTGAAGCAATAATGTATTGAAAATATACATAATTATACATGTATTATAATTATATACATGTATTGTTTCTGCAGGACACAGAGAAGGAGAGGCTTAGCGAGCGAAAGAGAATCAAGTCTCAGATCCGGGAGCTACGGAGCCACCAGACGCAGCAGGGCAGAGAGCTGCACAGGACAGGTGAGCAACGGCACTGTTCAAAGGGCTGAGCTTAGAGGTTCAAAGACCATATGAGTGGTTGACTGTTCCTTTTCCTTAGCCAGTCCATAGGTCCCACACACACACACACTCATGACAGACACATACAGTTAATTGTCTTCCTGCTCTGTTCTATATATGGCATGCTTATATGATCATGTTTGCCTAAACTTAAGGGTCAAGTTTGGATAGGCACTTATACACAACATTGATTCGAATATTGCTTGTACCTCCACACTTATGCACCTACATGCAATTTCCTCTGGCATGCTAGTGAAAATAACCAGCCAATAGAGCCATTCTGCTGTAGAGGGCGGCAGTGGAGCCGAGGCTGTCTCATTGGTTTACACTGTTTTTAGCTCCTCCATCTTTATTTTCAGGTTAGAGGCACCACAGTCATGGGACTCTGGCTTTGGGTGTGTAGTGATTTTCATTAACCTCTGTTAGAAAACCTAAATGTAAAACACAGTGAATGCTTTACTATAGGTGTACTATCTTTAGCAAAGACATTACGACTTGTAAACACACACTCCCACTCACAGAAAAAACAAATTCAAAAGTGAATGAGAGAAGACCGGTAAAGGGCTATGAGAGAGCATGTAGTACAATAGAGAATGTTTTTATAGCCAGACTGATTTGAATGCCTCTAAAGTGAGCAAGTGTTTGTTGAACCAATATACTCCATCTCTACTGCGTTATTTTTACTCTAAGGCTAAAGCTAAGTATTTTTCTGATCAGGAACCTACCCCAATGTTGACCTGAACCTGGCCAGTCCCTGGCTGGGTCCTTTGACCATAATTACCTTATGTGGTCTGGTTTACTCTTAGCCCACAACACCCCGCTCATCAGCCAGTGTCTGGTAGTAGTGGGGTTATGAGACGCAACAGGAACATCACCCGTTCAAAGGGGAACCCACACCCAGTAGTAATACATCTGCTATTTTAAGCACATACCAGAACATAACCCTTTCTTGACATGGCCCCCACCATGCAATTTGGTCCAGGGTGAAGGCAGGGCCAGAGGCAGACTGGAGCAGACCTCCACAAAGCAGAGGGATTGTGGGTAGGAGCTGTTTGAAATGGACGCCGATACAGACACAGGAAGTTAGTGGCTGGGAACGGATAGGGTGGAGTGGGGTCATTTTTAACAGAGAGAAGGAGAACGTTGTTTAGAGAGAGTACTAAACTTGGAAGATTATGGGGGTACTGTGGCCCACTGGCTGTCACACACACACACACACACACACACACACACACACACACGCGCTACCTCTCTCTTCTCACATACACACACTTAAATATACAGCACAGTCTTGCACACATATATACACTCACACTCCATAGTTTGGTGAAAAGCAATCTTGTGCTCAGTTCAGAATTGAATGCTGCATAAATTAATAATCTTGAATTTGAATTTAAGTAGTAAACAGGATACAGAATTTCAATTATAATTTGAATGAAATAATATAGAATTAAATTCAAATGCCTCTTCTATTCTGTTTGGTGTAGTCTATACAAATATACATCTTGTACCTAAAACATGTCATGTCATTATATACATATGCATATAAAATATTAATTAACAATAGATTTCCAGAACTAACATAAAATGAACAATCAAGGAAAGGAAAGTCTAAGTTATTATTTCATGAATCACTGAATTCAATTCCATATCCTGTGGGGTGTGGCCAATTTAATTAGAATTTGGTGAATTGGAGTCAATTCTGAATTAAGCACAACCCTGGTGACAAGGGTGTAATTTAGGAAATGACCCATTTGCAAGTGGCTCAGTGGAAGGGCCTCCCGAGTGGCGCAGCGGTCTAAGGCACTGCATATCAGTGCCAGAAGCGTCACTACAGACCCTGGTTTGATCCCGGGCTCCAGCACAACCGGCCGTGATCGGGAGTCCCATAGGGCGGCGCACAATTGGCCCAGCGTTGTCTGGCTTAGGGGAGTGTTTGGCCGGGATAGGCCATCATTGTAAAATAATAATGTGTTCTTAACTGACTTGCATAGTTAAATACAGAAATACATTTTTTTAAATGTGATAGTCCCAGGGGAGCCAGACTCCTCGACAATGAAAATACCCCTTTTGTTGTTGCTGTTTTTTTGTTTTTGTGTGTTCGTTAAGAAGGGGGAGGGGAGGGAAGTCGGCATGATGCACTATTGTGGTTATTTAAAACCATCCTCTCATTATCCAAGAGCAGTAGGGGGTTTTCCCAGAAATCCTCACAACAGCACACAATGGACTGGACACGATGTACAAACGGCAACAACTTCAATCACTAGTTTGCAACTCTTTGGCTGTTCCTCCCTTCAACTATAGTTCTCTTTTAATTGGACTTAACTGAGGCCTTCCTTTGATGTCATGTGGTCTATTTATAGGGCCTCGTGTGAGAAAGGGGGGCCATTTTAGTTTGTGATGTTTGAAGTGAATGCGTATCATAAGCATGTTTCTTATTCAAACGCCATTATATAACCACTCCCTTCAAGTAATCAGCTAAAGCTTCTCCTGACCCCAGCTTTGGGAGGCCTTCAGAGAGTGTTGATAAAGCTGATGAGGATGTGGCCGTCTTAGACCAGAATGGGGCTCTCCTTCACAGATTTGGTTTGAAAATGACAGACCTGGACGCTCTGTTTGGATAGGGCATACAAAGGGTACGCAGAGATGTTATCATACAATGTGTCTCTTGTAAGGACACTGTGATTTTCCACTCTGTGGCCTATCTTTATGCAGCTTGCCTGTGGTTCCTGTACAGCACCCAGAGTTAAAGATGCTGAGCAATGAGCATCACGAGGAGAGCTAGAGACTGGCTTTAGGAGGGGGAGGATGTGGGCACTGCAGTGTTTGGAGTGTGGTTTCCTGATGAGAGGAGGAGGAATGAAGGAGGTTGGATTCAGACCGGGGGAGGGGGGAAGAACTTGTTCTATTCTCCATTTCACCCCACTTCCAGTTCCCCTTGCACTTCCTGCTGGTTGGTAACCACCTAGTGTTCTAATCTCTTTTACACACACAGACATCTGGTCCAGGAATTGAGTCAAGCGTGGAGGAAATGCCTACATCCCCTTGTGTCTCCTCAGTGGCGCTCACATGTCTCTCACACTGTGCTCTTGGGGGTTTGGCCTCTGCGGAAACCTTTAATTTTCATCAGCAGTTCCCAAGTTGTTCAGCAACTCCTCACGTGATCCTACATGCCATCTTGTTTATGTTAGGTCAGAGAAACTGAAAAAATGCAAGAACAGAATTGTACAGTTGTATTTTCATGGTATGTGTTCCTCGGGCACTATACTAGATCTACTCATGGGTATGTTCCACTCACTGTATTGTGGTCTTTGTGTTTTGTAGACTCCAACTCAGGCATGGTTCTGGTTCTGGACCCCCTGGTGAGGGATGAGGTCCCGGGCCCTCTGCTGACCCGCCCACCGACCCGGGACCCTGTGACATCATCAGAGCCGGACGTGGTCCTATCCCACCGCCAGCGTTCTGACTCGACATCCTCAGAACGCAGCCTGGCTTCCAGGCCCCGTCTGGACTCTGGAGCCTCAGAGAAGAGTCTGGGTCTGGGCTCAGCCTTCCGGACCAGGGTGGACTCAGGAGCATCAGAAAAGAGCTTGGGCTCAGCCTTCAGGACCAGGGTGGACTCTGGAGCATCAGAAAATAGCCTGGGCTCAGCCTTCCGGACCAGGGTGGACTCAGGAGCATCAGAAAAGAGCCTGGGCTCAGCCTTCCGGACCAGGGTGGACTCAGGAGCATCAGAAAAGAGCCTGGGCTCAGCCTTCAGGACCAGGGTGGACTCTGGAGCATCAGAAAAGAGCCTGGGCTCAGCCTTCAGGACCAGGGTGGACTCTGGAGCATCAGAAAAGAGCCTGGGCTCAGCCTTCAGGACCAGGGTGGACTCTGGAGCATCAGAAAAGAGCCTGGGCTCAGCCTTCAGGACCAGGGTGGACTCAGGAGCATCAGACAGAAGCCAGTGTTCCGCCCACAGAGGCAGACTGGACTCTGGGGCCTCAGAGTCCCACTTCAGACAGAGACTGGACTCTGGCACATCAGACTCCAGTATGGGACCGCCAGCCCCCCTGGGCTCTGAGACCTCCGACGGCGCAGGGCTCCTGTCACGGAAACGGTTGGACTCAGGGACGTCTGACCTGAGTGTGGGCGTGTTGTCTGTGGGCCGGAGCCGAGTAGAGCAGCCAGAGGTGACCATGAGTAGCTCCTCCTCCAACACAGACTCTGAGGCTGAAAGCACCAACCACCATCCAGACCAGCCCCATCAGGACAGCACCACTACCAACCATTATCAGCCTGATGGGGCCGTCCTATTCAGGAAAGCCCCAGACTCCCACAGTGGCCTGCTCAATGGCAGTGCCAAGGAAAGAGGAGACATCCAGGAACAGAAGGTACAGTCTTGTTGAATCTATCTAGGGAAATGCTTGCTGACATGATCTGCTGTGTCTCTAGGTAGAAAGGTAGAATATATAGGTTATCACACCACTAGAGGGGGGTGTTGAGCTATGATGGCATGTCTCCCTCTCTCCCTCCCTCTCTCTCTCCCTCTTTTTTGAAGCACCAGTTCTCAGCAGCATCTTTGTAACGTCGACAGCTATAAACATATAAAATATCTCTGTACGTGTTTAAAAGTTCTGTTTGACTATGGTTACTTGGCTACACAAATAAACTCAGCACCTCAGAGCCGTCCCAAATCCTTTCTTGTGCTCAGCTGGTTCTGGTTCCCCTCAGATCTTGGTTTTCCTCACCTGCTGTCAGAGGAAGAGCCGCTGGGGCTGCCCAGCAACAGCCAAACACACAGGCAGGAGATGGCTGCTGAAGCATTCTGAGTCTCTATTGTTTGCTCAATGGCCTCATCAGAGACTTGGGTCACCATGACGCCACGTTGTTGCCCTTATGGGGAGTGTTTACCCAACGCAGGCTCCAGGCTCTTTTATAGAACTCTGCAATATGGTATGCTTATCTTCCATGTGTTTACATTGCGCTATGAAGGCTCAGGCACATCTAGGCCCCATGGCCCCTCAGCCAAAAAAAGATCAGCCCCAAACGCGCCTCCCTTGCGCCAAACTGTTACATAATGTTGAAGATCCTCCCTGCCATCCCATGGATCTGCACTATTGCCCTGTGTTGCTTATTGCTATGTTCTAATTTAATCTTCTCTTTTCTCCCTCTCGCCCCCCCCCCCCCCCCCCCCCTTTCAGGTCAGATATACTTTACTCACTCCTCTCAGAAAATCAAATGATGCAGGTGAGCATGTTTGCAGATACAAACCTTATCTATACACTACCGTTCAAAAGTTTGGGGTCACTTGAGCACATATTTGCCTCACAATCGTACCCGCAAAACACCAGTCTCAATGTCAACAGTGAAGAGGAGACTCTGGGATGCTGGCCTTCTAGGCAGAGTTGCAAAGAAAAAGCCATATCTCAGACTGGCCAATGAAAAGAAAAGATTGAGATGGGCAAAAGAACACAGACACTGGACGCCTGTAATCGAACCTCCAAATGCTGATGCTCCAGATACTCAACTAGTATAAAGAAGGCCAGTTTTATTGCTTCTTTAATCAGGACCACAGTTTTCAGCTGTGCTAACATAATTGCAAAAGGGTTTTGTAATGATCAATTATCCTTTTTAAAATGATAAACTTGGATTAGCTAACAGAACGTGCCATTGGAACACAGGAGTGATGGTTGCTGATAATGGGCCTCTGTATGCCCATGTAGATGTTCCATAAAAAATCTGCCGTTTCCAGCTATAATAGTCATTTACAACATTAACAATGTCTACACTGTTTTTCTGATCAATTTGATGGATTTAATGGACAAAATGTGCTTTTCTTTCAAAAACAAGAACATTTCTAAGTGACCCCAAACTTTTGAACGGTAGTGTATTAGTAATTGCCTGACATTAAGTGGGAGCCAGGGTGGATTTGTGGCTCATTTCTGGTGCTCTACTGTGAAACTCCACCAGCAGTGTTGATAACAGACCTCTCACCAGAGGATCAATGAACTGAGCCCCTTAGCACTGCTGAGTTATAGCTGTTCCTCTAATATAATCAAGATGACTTGCTACCTAACTCCTATCAGTTTAATGGCTTCCATCCAGAGGAGCTTTGTAGGGCCAGCATGACCGTATAGGGCCAGTCATACAGGGGAAGGGGTGAGGACTCACCGCTAGAGGACTGGATGGCAAAATATAAGAAGGCCCTTCTTTATATTCTCCTCTCTGTGTCCCCAGACTCCTAAAAGCTTGTTATTCTCAAAAACACTAAATTGAGATTATTAAGAGCGAAGGAAATGCTTTTGAGTGTGGAGCCTTTCCCTATATGTGGGGAAATGAGACCATCGCTCTGCTGTACAGAAAGGAGCATGAATCCAGAAACACTCAGGCAACCTAGAACTTGAGCAAATCTGTCAGCTAATGGCCCAAGCTGACGCTCTGAAGATGAGGGAGAATGAGGGCGGCGAGGGGGATTGAAGAAAAGGAGGGGGGCTGGAAAAAGGGAGGGGGGGAGAGCGAGAGAAGGGAAATCAAGTCAAGGGATTTGCAAAGTGCTTTAGCATGAGAAGAGTGCTGCTGTCAGTAAGAGTGCTGCTTTGAGTTTGAGGACTTTTAGGCATATTGCCCTGCTGAAGACTTTGAAATGTTTCCAGTCTTTGTGTGTCAGCTGTACCAGGGGGGCTGGGTAATTAACTACTGAGTTTGTATTACTTGACTGTGTCTGGGTTCCTCTGTTCTTTGCTACTGTGTTTAAATAATTTCCACTCATGCTTTCTGTCTGTTTTGCAGTTCCTGAGAAGAAAGAGCCGGTTGTCTTGGCCCCGTTCGGCCGGACTAACTCTGTGCGGGACTGTATGCGTAAGTTCACGGAGCCCAGTCCCAGTGTCCCGGTCCTGAAGAGGGGCTCTCAGTCTCTGAGGAACGCGACAGCCCCCAGTGCCCGAGTCCTAGGCAGAGCCACCCAGCTGAGTGAGGGGCCAGCAGCAGGGACAGCCAAGCAGACAGCAGTGACCACAGTAGTATCCATCACCACCCCTACAGACAGACCCGGGAGACCCCATGTAGGCTCTACATCCTACTCTTCATCCGCCTCCTCCTCAAAGAACCATGTCCAATGCCAGGGCACAGTTCATCCAGGGGGCGTGGCCACCAAACCTCTGCAAAGCGCTGCTCAATCCTTGAACGCTGTAGGCGGGGCAAAGCAGGCGGCTGAAAAGCTGCGGCATGCCTCGGGCGGCTCAAAGGAAGACAAGACCCCAGGGAGAGCATCTGCACAGCGGAACAGCAAGGGAGCGGCAGACCCCGACATGAAGACCTTCCTAACTATCGAGATCAAAGATGGGCGCACCACCACCACCTCTTCATCCTCTAGAGGCAACCTGGCCCCACGCATCTCCACCAACCCCATAGGTCAGAGAGCAGGTAGGAGCACTACCTAACACTCCTCCCTCCCAAACATCACTCACTACCGTCTGGGCACATTAGAGACATGATGTGCTGGGTGGTTTACTGTGGCCTTTCTTTGAGCTGTGTACTTGGTGATGGATATGCTAGATAAGACTTCTGGTTCCAGATTCTTTATCTTTACAGACCACAGATTTTGATGGATATGTATATGCGTTAAATCCCAAAACAGAAGTTGATATTTGAAATGATATAAACCCCCTTGAATTTCCCCCTGAATCTTAGAATAGATCAACAAGCATTACCAGTGGAACATAGAGGGACATTTTCCATCCCTCCAGCCCAGTGTACTGCAGCAGATCAGATGCACTGTGCCTGTGTGTGGACTGGAGGCAGACAGTATAGATATGTATCCTGCTCTGTCCCAGCTCCACCTCTACATGCTAATATCAGCCTTCAGATCACACTGGAATCCCTGTTGCCATGGGAGACCAGAGACGCCACAGGGGCAGGGGGCAGTCAGCAGCAGGGCTGAACCCCAGGCTGAGGACAGGCCAGGGTCAGGGAGCGTGTGTGGGAGCAGGGGATGGACAGGCACACTGTGTGGAGGGAGGTGTGAGAGTGGTATGGGAATAGGGACACACAACAACGGGCAGTTATAGAGTGTAGCTAGCTACCGTATGTTCGACAATATGACAATACGCTGTGGTCTCTCTGTGGCATCCCGCAACAGACTATGGTCTGTGTACCACTGTAAATGCCAGTCAAACACTCACACTGTACCGTTGTATCCAGGAAAGCGTTGTCAACGTAAAAGTAGAAAACAGGCATTAAAACTGCATTTCCAGGACACCTACTTGGTTGTGTCTATCAATACAGTATGTGTTTCTGTATGTGTATGTTAGTGTCTTGGTGCATCTCAGAAGCAGCCTGCTGTGGAGATCTGTCCAAAAAGCCAGTCTTGTTTTCAAGCACTTTCCAGCCACCAGGACCTCCAACCCAAACCGTTCACATAAGACCTTGCCTGTATAGGACTACTCTGATTACCCCTCCCCTCCTCCCAGACACTCCGACAGCTCCACTGGGCTTCTTCAAGAGGCCGGCATTGTTGCTTTTATGTCTAATTTGCTCTAATGGCTTTGGGGTCCTATTTTGGAAGCTCCCTGCTCCCTGACAGACTGAAGATAGGCTAGGAAAATGACTAGTTCTCCCAGCAGCTCTGAACAACAGTCCTGGCTGAGTGTGCAGTACAGAACACTGGAACGGATCAAACAGGCACTTCTGTTTTATAGCTGCGGTTAAACTGACAAATGCTGTCTTATGATGGCCTCCAGCTTACTATGTGGGTGGGGTGTTAGTGCACTGGTCACGTGAAAATGTGTGTATCCATACAGAGAGGGATAGAACATGAGTGTTTATATTAGCTGCGGCTTTGTCCATAGTGTGACTCACTGGTTAGATATGAGACCTCCCATCACCATGGCAGCACATGTCAGTGAGTGGTGGCCCCCTCAACACACTCAGGGACATGGGAACATCATCATGTCCAATATACCAAAAGAAAGGTTTAGGGGCCTTAAGTCTGTTGTAAATATTTATGGATACACACTGGTGGTGTGCTGTGACATTGTTTTTAAATTACAGTTTTTATCGAGCTTTTGACATTTCAGCTCCATATAAGTATCTTCCTGTATGTCTCCCTCTCTCTCCCTGGCAGAGTTGACCCTGGGCCTCAGAGCGACCCCCTTCAAGATGTCCTCCTCCAGCCTTACCTACGGATCCTCTTTCAAGGTAACTGTAACCTGACCTGACAGATAGACCGGGAGTGATGACCATAACATAACCTGTCAAACAGGAGTTCTGCATGTCATGCCTATAGCAGCTATCAATGTTGGACTGTAAGTTGAACAGTCATGGTTTACCACTTGCCTTGAAGTTTCAATTGCAGCTTAATTTTATTGAATTGAACACCAACCCAAAGGCCCCTAAAAGCAAGTGCCGATAGAGAGATTTTATAAAAGTGTACACTCCCTTTCACTCAATCACCACAGATCTTTTTCCTTAATGGAAGGAGGGGGGAGTAGGCACCCTGAGAACACAGACTCTCACCCTCGCTGAGAGGTCAGGGAGAGAGACTCCCAAGGGCGCAGCAGTCTAAGGTACTGCATCTCAGTGCTAGAGGCGTCACTATAGACCCTGGTTTAATTCCAGGCTGTATCACTACCTGCCGTGATTGGGAGTCCCATAGGGTGTCGTCTGGGTTTGGCCGGGGTAGGCCGTCATTGTAAATAAGAATTTGTTCTTAACTGACTTGCCTAGTTAAATAAAAAATAAACGAGGGGTCACATCTGTCCTTGTATGGTATGATAAACATACAGCGAGAGTAAAGGAGAGGGAGGGATGTGCACTGGGCACTCTTCATTCTCGTTTTGTCTCATCCCTCCTGAGATTCATCTCTAGCCACTCAACTAGACAAGGACACAGATTCTTCATCTTTTCTCATACCGTAAAAAAACCCTGAGCCCCTCTACCATCAACCAGGGTTCAGGCACTGTGATTGGTGGAGAGTCATCAGGTTCGTTGATGATTGGTGCTGATGTCTCCAGTCAGATGGGTTAGTTGACGGAAGAGACCACCCAGGCTCTGCAGTGCCCTGACCTCTCAGTGAGGGTGAGACTCTGTCCTCAGTCTGCCTACTTTCCCTTCCTTCCATGAAGGAAAAAGCTCTGTGGCGATTGAATGAAAGGCAGTGAATGGAGGGTAAGGGAGAAGTGTAGTCAAGTTTACTCACTCATTAATTGTCCTGTATTCCACCCCCCATGAAGGGTGGGGCAGTAATCTGATTAGGGGATCAGGGCACTGACTGGTTTATCAGGGCTGTGTTGGGAGGACGCTGGCTGGGCTTGGGGGGGGTAGAAAAGGTTTTGCACAGAAACTGTCTCCAGCAGTTAACGCTGTAGTCACACAGATGCAGGCAGATTGGTGGCTCTTACACACAGACAGACTGAGCCAGTCGGACTGAGCCAGTCTGACCGAGGAAGAGGCAAGGCGGCATATAATCATTCTGCAGAAGATGAGGTGTATACTTGACTGAGCTAAGCGTCGTCAGGACAAGTAGGTAACTACGGTGGAGAGTGAAATATGTCTGATGTATTACGATTTTATTTCAACTTTTCCAAATATCAGTGGTGAATTTTGGTACCTTGTGATTGTCATGGATAGAACCACTGCATACCGGTACGTCCACTTTTATTGTTTACAGGTATTAAAACCATGTGCTGTGGTTTAGAATGTGTACTGCTGTAATCCACACGGTTTGTGAATAAGATCACAAGGCCAGTGTTAATTTTTGTGTAGACACACTGGGGACTTTTCTTTCAGCCCAAGTCACCAGCATGGTGTATCAGTTACTGTTATTTAAGCCCTAAATTGTTATTATGCTACTAATGCGATTGTAAAACAGCTCTGTCAGGCTAGGGGTTAAGCCTTTGAACTTGACACATGCTAGCAAAGTGTAACACGCTGTACATTCTGCTTGCTTTGGCATGTTGCATTATCATATTAGCGGGTAGGTAATGCAGATGCAAACGTTGCTGAACAAGCAAGCAGAAAGAACACTGGTACTGACTTACGCATGAGGTTTCATGTCTTCTATGATTACTGTGAGTATGGAAGAGCCACCGGTGGGCCTCCACTCTTTCCCTGGATTCTGAAAGTGAGCAGGGTCCCTGAGTTATCCTCCCTGTGGGAGCTGCCGTCAGGCTTATTCTGGTTATTAGGCAATCGTGGAAATTGCTCTGCTAATGCGATTGTGGGAGATGCTGGCAGTCGCTGTTTTCACTCTGGGTTAGCATCAAGCAGGGGAGAGTTCGGCTGCTGCACTGTAACTCTGCCCAGGTCCCAGACCCCACCACCTGTCCACACAGTCTCTCGGGCCCATGGAAGTTCAAGGGTGCGTTACAACGACGTTACCAGGACGATGAATTGGCTTCCAGTGCCACCATCAACAGGAACTGACAGTGAGCCTCATTCAGAGTCCTCTTTCCTCTATAGGAATGTAGGGTTGTCTGATGTATACACTGATGGAACAGTCCTATTATGGATGTCCTGCAATCAGAGATTTATGACAAGAGGGTTGTTTTGGATTAGTTGGTCTTTATGGTGTTTGGTAAATGAGGCTACAGACTGATCTGTGTGGGTGGTCCTCTGCGCCTGTCTGGTGGTCTGTCTTCAAACCTTATTACCATTATCACCCCTAAACACAACCAGTTACTTAATGACAGCTTACTTTAGGTCAGATAAGCTTTGAGACTGGGATAATGCAGATTGGGTAGCATTGAGTCTTACAATGGGCAGAATAATAAAAACGCATCAACTCTGAAGAAAGCGAGCAAGAAGCATGTGAGGGAGAGGTAAATTAGTGATGGTAAGTAGGACATTAAAAAGAGGAAGCATTAAGGATAGAAATGGATGGTAAGTAAGATCGACAGATGGGTAAGTAGAGGAGAGAGGACAGAATATTGAAAGCGAAAGTACAGAAAGGCAAAGGTGAAACGGAGACTGAGGCTAAGTGAAAGTGAAAAAGAGGGAGTGTTGTAAGAGTTTCTGCCACCCACCCGCTCATCTCTGCCACCCACACGTTCAGGCTGTCTGCTGCCCCCGTGCCCTCGGTTATAAATAATGCCATCTCTGTGGAGATGACAGACAGGCAGTAAGTAGCTTTCCCGTGAGCATGGAGATCACAGCAGAGCCTTGGGTCACACTGGCAACACTGTACTGGGTTATTTGGCCACGGTGCCACAGTGAATGATTAACTGTCAGTCCTGCCCCCTCAGTCAAATAGCCCACTAATCTCCCTATTGGCAGCACAGCCTGAACATACTCTCTGAAGATAGGTTACCCCCAACCAGCACACATGTGCCCCATTGTATGAACTTTGTAGAGAGGGGGGGGGGGGGGGCTCTGCCTATTTTGGAGATGATCCTGATCTGTGGAGCCATGAATGTCAGAAGCAGTGTGTTCCTGTTTTATCCCTGGAGTTTTATGGCCATGTGATTTAAAGCTGTGCTCTAAGAGCATTTGTCCCATTCTGCTGTTCTTCCCCCGGAGGGGGGCCAGGGTGTCCCAGCCAACCCAGCCAAGCTGTTGACTTTTAGACACTCGTAAATAACTACAGTGGGGTCAAAACGGCCAAAGACATTTTCTCGTCTCTGAGACACACGGAATTAATGTCCATCTGATTCACACAGGCGTGCCTTGGGGCATAAATACAGACACTTGCAATATTAAACATATACAGAACATCCAGAGATATAGAGAACATCTACACATGAACTCGCTCTGTCTCCCACTCTTCTCGCTCTCCCTCTCCAACACACATGCTCAAATATGCACAAAAAATATATAATAATCATTTTTACAAGCATGCACACACACACAAACCTTGTCACATTGTTCAGATGCCACTCTGTGTGTGTGCCAGACTAGGGTGATGTCCCTGACGGAGACTGACCCACTTCTCCTGGCATGCCTTGCCACAGTTTCTATGGCCGGCTCGCTGTTCCTGGAGGCTGCTCCACTCTCCATTAAATCCCAGGAAAACAACACTCCAGGGTCATACAGTGAATAAACCACCATGTCAAATGAATAAAACTGTTTTCTTTTTTTAATGATTGAGTTACAATTCCTTGTTTTCAGTGAACAGAGTTTAATTGAGTAGCTATCTGAATGATATCTCATTCAGTTGTAGCTTTATTACTTGGTCAAGCACCATTTAGGCGTGTGTACCAGGGGTAAAGAACTGCTTTTCATGCAGAGGACATAGTTGTGTTGCGTTAACATTGTTCACTTGATATACTGTAATTTGAGCTATTTAAAATGATTTGATTCGTGCACACCTACAGTTCCGTAATTGGTATAAGCATTCAATACACGTACACAAACAAACACATACTGGACTCACACTTTCTCATGAAGACACAGACTATTCCGCTGTCTCAAAGCATTCAACTTGACAGATAAAGCACTTGAAGCATGCACAAGTAACAGCAGCTGGTCCGATCACTGTGATATTCTATCAGCAAGTTCCAAAGCAAGCACACAGCAGAAAGCAGCTGACCTTTTGCAAGAGCCTTCTGTACAGCCACGGTCAGCTAGAATCAGGTTTTCTATAGCCCAACGCATTCACCACCCTCGGTCTCTCTCTCATGGCTCGGTGTGCTTCTTTGGTTCTACTTACCCTTGGTGGCCTGTCCTATGACCTGACCCATGCAGCTCAACTGACTCATGATGTCAAGCCTGAGAGGCTAGCTGAGCCTTCCCAGTTGGCCATGCCCAAAGCCCCAGTCGCCTGCCAATCAAGTTGTAAGGGACAAAGGCTCTAAATAAAAGTTGAGGGAGGGAGCGTTTCTGAATTGGTGCCACCAGTATTCCTCCTCTGGCCCCCACTAGTCCCACAGGCCCTGACTGGCTCAGTGGAATAATAGACAGGGCCAGTGATAAATAGACGCGTCTATGGCACCTGAGGAGAAAAAAGGGGGGTGGGGGCCTCTGCTGCCTTAAAAACTGTATTCCGTGCATGCTCATTGGCTGTCTGGGACCAGGTCCCTGAAGAGTGGAGATTGGTGGGGTGTATAAAGAACAAGAGTTGTTTTGGAGGGTTTCTATAAACAGGCTGACTGAGAGAAAGCCTACTGTCCTCTTCTCCCAGAGGATACATACTCAAAAACTCAACACCCAGCCCCCGATTTAGAGCCCGATTCCAGTACTTGGTTCCTAGCGCTGAGTTGACAGCGAAGGTATTGCATCTCATTGTAACAGTATCAGACCTTCAGTGTGACTGGTGATATTGTTGTTGGGCAGCCCAGACAGCCTATGTGCGCAGTCTGATCTGGAGGAGGTGATCGGGGACCTGCTCGCCCAAGAGCAGGCTGAGGAGGAGGGTGAGTGGACCTGCTACCCCAAGAGCAGGCTGAGGAGGAGGACGGTGAGTGGACCTGCTACCCCAAGAGCAGGCTGAGGAGGAGGAGGGTGAGTGGACCTGCTAGCCCAAGAGCAGGCTGAGGAGGACGGTGAGGGGACCTGCTACCCCAAGAGCAGGCTGAGGAGGAGGGTGAGTGGACCTGCTACCCCAAGAGCAGGCTGAGGAGGAGGACGGTGAGTGGACCTGCTACCCCAAGAGCAGGCTGAGGAGGAGGACGGTGAGTGGACCTGCTACCCCAAGAGCAGGCTGAGGAGGAGGACGGTGAGTGGACCTGCTACCCCAAGAGCAGGCTGAGGAGGAGGACGGTGAGGGGACCTGCTACCCCAAGAGCAGGCTGAGGAGGAGGACGGTGAGGGGACCTGCTACCCCAAGAGCAGGCTGAGGAGGAGGGTGATGGGGGGCCTGCTACCCCAAGAGCAGGCTGAGGAGGAGGGTGATGGGGGGCCTGCTACCCCAAGAGCAGGCTGAGGAGAAGGGTGATGGGGCGGTTGTGGGACGGCTACAGAAGGCTGCGGAACGCGTGGCTCCTCTCTCCACAGCTCTGGCAGCTCTACAGGGCGAGAACCTGAGGCTGTGTATCCAGCAGGAGAGGCTGGCCCGCCAGGTGGAAGCTCTGTGTCAGGCCGTGGAGCTGCCTGAACCCCCAACTTACACAGCCTTTGTCGCGGAGCCCACACCGAATGACCTCCAACTTCCACCCAACACACCCCTCATCCCTAAAACGCCTGATGGGCTAGACTGGGAACCTGAGGCTGTTCCTGTCCCCCACCTTTGCCACACATCGCTCTTCCTCCTCTCTGATAGGACTAGGAGGCATCTCACGCAGCAACAGCATGGTACGCCTCTCTCTCTCTGGCTGTATGGACCCCCTCCCGCCATCATATTTATCGGCATCATTTCCAGCCTTTTACTCTTTACTGAGGCTCTCTTCCCTCTTTGACACCTAGGTTTTTTCCTCTGATCTGAAGTCTTGAATGACACATTTTCCCATGTCTTACTGGTACTAATGAACATCTGATCAGTCTAGGTTCGTTTATGGTTTTATTGGCTGTACTAGTGCTCCACTTGACAGCTTCAGTCTGCAGATTAGAGCACATTGTAACCTCAGGTCCAGACCCTTTGTGATTAGGGCACTAGTAGATTGGGCCTGAAATGCTCCTCAATCTTCTAGAGGCAGTCAGAGTGATCTTGAACCCTGCAGCCTGCTGTAGTCCAGGTAAAGAAGGTCAGCTCTGCTCTGTTATGACTGGGGTAAGGGGAAAGTCAGCCAAGGAGCTGCGAACTTAGAGGCTCTCTTTCTGCCCTCTGTTACTTACAGTTGAAGTCGTAAATTCATATGCACTCAGGTTAGAGTCATTAAAACTAGTTTTTCAACCACTCCACAAATTTCTTGTTAAAAAACTATAGTTTTTGCAAGTCGGTTAGGACATCTACTTTGTGCATGACACAAGTAATTTTTACAACAATTGTTTACAGACAGATTATTTCTCTTAATTCACTGTATTGCAATTCCAGTGGGTCAGAAGTTTACATACGCTAAGTTGAATGAGCCTTTAAAGAGCTTGGAAAATTCCAGAAAAATGTCATGTCAATTAGCCTATCAGAAGCTTCTAAAGCCATCATTTGAGTCAATTGGAGGTGTACCTGTGGATGTATTTCAAGGCCTACCGTCTTCAAAATCAGTGCCTCTGCTTGACATCATAGGAACATCAATAGAAATCAGCCAAGACCTCAGAAAAATATTGTAGACCTCCACAAGTCTGGTTCATCCTTGGGAGCAATTTCGCCTGAAGGTACCACGCCTGAAGGTACCACGTTAATCTATACAAACAATAGTACTCAAGTATTAACACCATGGGACCACGCAGCCCTCATACTGCTCAGGAAGGAGACGCGTTCAGTCTCCTAGAGATTAACTTACTTTGGTGCGAAAAGTGCAAATCAATTCTAGAAAAACAGCAAAAGGACCTTGTGAAGATGCTGGGGAAACAGGTACAAAAGTATCTATATCCACAGTTAAACGAGTCCTATATCAACATAACTTGAAAGGCCGTTCAGCAAGGAAGAAGCCACTGCTCCAAAACCACCATAAAAAAGCCAGACTACGGTTTGCAACTGCACATGGGGACAATGATTGTACTTTTTTGAGAAATTTCCTCTGGTCTGATGAAACAAAAATAGAACTGTTTCGCCATCGTGATCATCGTTATGTTTGGAGGAAAAAGGGGGAGGCTTGCAAGCCAAAGAACATCATCCCAACCGTGAAGCACAGGAGTGGCAGCATCCTGTTGTGAGGGTGCTTTGCTGCAGGAGTGACTGGTGCACTTCACAAAATAGATGGCAAACAGAGGATGGAAAATTAAGTGGATATATTGAAGCAACATCTCAAGATGTTCAGTCAGTCAGTCAAGTTAAAGCTTGGTCACAAATGGGTTTTCCAAATGGACAATGACCCCAGGCATGCTTCCAAAGTTGTGGCAAAATGGCTTATGAACAACAAAGTCAAGGTATTGGAGTGGCCATCACAAAGCCCTGACCTCTATCCCATAGAAAATGTGTGGGCAGAACTGAAAAAGTGTGCGCGAGCAAGGAGGCCTACAAACCTGACTCAGTTACACCAGCTCTGTCAGGAGGAATGGGCCATATTCACCCAACTTATTGTGGGAAGCTTGTGGAAGGCTAACTGAAACGTTTGACCCAAGTTAAACAATTTAAAGGCAATGCTACCAAACTTCTGACCCACTGGGAATGTGATGAAAGAAATAAAAGCTGAAATAAACATTCTCTCTACTATTATTCTGACGTTTCACATTCTTAAAATAAAGTAGTGATCCTAACTGACCTAAAACAGGGCATTTTTACTAGGATTAAATGTCAGGAATTGTGAAAAACTGAGTTGAAATGTACTTGGCTAAGGTGTATTTAAACGTCTGACTTCAACTGTACCTTCTAATGGTATTAAACACAGCTAACACTGATAGGCTCTGAAACCTGCTGACCTTTCTGCTGTTTTGGTCACGAGTGACAGTGTTGTGTGTGTGTTGAGGACATTTTAAGGGATATTGAAGGGTATTTATTTGGTATTACCTCTAGTTATTCAGCTGGACTGGGTTCTTAGGCCCAGTAATGCTGCCAGTTCAGCTGGTCCTGTCCATCAGCCTCTCCAGACCCAGGGAAGCTGTTCTCTTTGAGTTCAGCCATGTCACAGATGGATGAGTTGGGTGCATGGAGGCTGACCTTACCCAACCCCTACTCTTCACAACAAGGTACTATATAGATACACTTCTGTCTCACCAGCTTACATAACCTAGTTCTGTAGGTCTATAAAGACACTCTCAATAGCATAATGTTAGACACACCAAACACCCTTAGCATATGTCCACTCTCACGCTCATTAAAAAAAAACTGAATACCAATCTTTTTTCCCAGTGTTTAATTATTCATCATATATGCAGTTCTGTTTCCCCAGTGCAACCTAGTCCTATGGGTCTACAGACACTTTTACACACTGGCATAGTGTTAGGCACACCAGCCACTCTGAATATGAGGTCAATTCTCATGTTGGGAGACCTAGAGAGACAAATAAAATATTTCTTCCTAGGTCACTATAACTGTTACCCTAATCACCAATGAATTCTATAACCATTTAAGTTGAATATGTCCTCTCCCTCACCCTTAACCTCGCCATGGCCACACTCTCTTCCAGTGAGGCATTGTTTGTTTGGCAGGGCCATCTCCAATAACATTCCACTGCGGTCAAGTGGCTCTCACTAGGACCTGTCCCATGGGTCAGACCCCTGAGTTTCAGTCCAGACCTCTAGAACCAGAGGCCACCCTGGATCACACTGGGTGGGCACCCTCTCCTTGGCTAGACTCTGAGAAGAGCGAGGGGGTGGAGGGTGTGAGCTGATGGGGACAGTGCCAGCAGTCTGGGGCTAAATCTGGACCTGGACTCTGTTACAACAAAAGCAGCAGTCTAGAGGCAGACCAGCCAAGCCTCTGTAGTCTGCAGAAGGCATGTGGCACCATATGGAAATCTATTCAAGATGTCTATAGGCTTTATGGCCCCTTAAAATACACTGTTAAAAAGCCAGACAGTGGTATCTTAATGGAAGACTATGCTGTGTTTATGTCCATGACTCATCTCCTTTCTTCGCCTGTCAGCAGTGAAGGCACACAAAAACCCTACATCTCTCTCCTGTCTGTTACAGCACTGACTGGGTGCGCTATCTGCTTCTGGACAATGTGATTGTGCTTTTACAGTGCTGTAGTGTGTATAGTCCTGTGTCCTGTGGGAGAATGGAGCTGGCGAGGAGCTGGCCTGGGGAGGCATGAGGGTGTGAAAGTGTACATGTTCCCCCTCCCACTGTCAAAGATTCCAGTTTTTTTTTAAATCCTCTGGTGCTCATTCCATCCTAAATGTCAGCAAGCCTCTGTGTCTTTTCTGTAAACACAGCTGTAGGGATTGATGGATTGGAAGCCTCCCTTTTTTTGTCTCTCCCCTGGCTTGGTGTGTCCTGGTCCTATGGTTTCTCATCAGCTGGGGAATTGTTTGAGTATGATTGACCTCCAACGCTAATGGGCTTTTGTATGTGTTTACCTTTGCTGCCACTGACATTGACCCTTAGCTGAGGATAAAAAGTTGGCCATGTTTTTCAGTCTAAAATGGATGACAATTCTGATTTTAAAATCTGTATAACCTGAAAATAATTCACAAATCCCTCATAGATGGCCTCAGAGCCTGTGTTGGCAGTGGAGCCCTCAGTGCGGGTGGCCTGCTGTCAGCCCCCGGCTGCTGTACCCAACGGCTCCTATGCACCACCTCGGGACAAATTCGAAGAGTGCTCCAGAAAACTGACCGCAGAACAGCTGGCCGCCATCGACGATGAGGAGCTCCTGGATAAAATGGTACTTTCCCCTCCCCATATCACACACGCACTTAGTCCTCAAATCCCCAGATTTGTTGGAATATGGTGTTGTTTATGTGTATTATTGAGGGGTTAAATCTGGTTTGCTGGGAAAATGTACATTTGGAATGGTCATACCCTTACATTTCTGTGTGTGTGTGCGTGCACTACACTGTGTATGAGTGCGTGCACTACACTGTGTATGAGTGCGTGCAGTACACTGTGTATGAGTGTGTGCTGTATGTGTGTATTTGGAGCTGTGTGACAGAGTTTGTCTGAAGACCGACCCCTCTCATTCCTTCCACCTGTCCTGTTCTTTCCCACAGCTGGATGAGTCCAAGGACTTTGAGGAGAGGAAGATGATCCGACAGGCCATGAGAGATCTGCGTAAGAGGAAGAGAGGTGAGTGAGACCACAGCCAGACTAACCAACCTCCTGTCCCTTCCCCCTCTGCAACTTCTAGCACCTTGCCCTTTCTCAATCTCTCGCTCTCTACTTACTTGACCACTCTATACCTCAACCTCATTTCTTAATTCACTGCTTTTTTCACTCTACCTTATCCATTTCTTTGTTATTTCTTCATTTTTTTTGATGTCTTGTCTTTTCTCCATCATTGTCTTCCTTTTATCATTATTTTAACTGCTGGGTCTCTGCTGGTAGATGACCTTCATCAAATCTAGTCTGCATTATGTACCTGCCTCATCTCTCGCTATTTCCATCCTCTTCTTTTCTGCTCTTATTTTCACATTCTCGCATCCTGCTCTCAGAGGCCGAACTGGGATGTACTCAAGAGGAAATAGGTAGGAACGTCCTTTGTGTTTGTGTGGATCATATTCATACAGTATGCATCCGTTTTTGTCATTTGTCAATGTCCCACTTGGTTGTATCCCCTCATTGTCAACAATACTGTCCTACCAGTGCTGTTATTGTGCTTGAAGCTCGTCATTGAGTTTTCTCAGTGATACACATTGATCATGAACTGACCAGCAGAAACCAAGGACATGAGGAGCTTGTATGGTGGACAATGAGGGATATGCTAATACATCTGTTAAAACGCATGAGTCACGATGTTTGTCATGATGTCACTGCCACAGGGCAAACACACCTCATGTTGTTCCACATAATGGCTGGCTGGGTGCATAGTGCTGACTGTTCTTTGACACTCCAGAAAGGACTGAGAACTCTGTGTCAGAGAATGTTCCTTGGGCTCAGTAGCTAACCAGCCAGTTCATCCCTGTATTGCCCTTAACCCCATAAATGAGAGACCTGAAGAATATAGTTCAGTGATAATGAGAGTTATTCGGTGGGTCTGGTGCTTAGGAAGGTAAATGGACAGGTAAGACTGCTAGAACCCCCAAGGCATCGGGTCAGTACTGGTGTAATGGTATCAGTGTGTTGGACAGCGTTTAGTAGCCTTTCTATGCCAGTATCTCAGCGACCTGACGTGACGTTCAGAGTCTTTGTTTGCACTTTGATATGTTTGTCCAGCACGTGCTCCACCACAGCCTGGGGTTGGTTGTGTTTGGCTTTCACCTGTGGGTGGCTCTGTGTTCATAGGCTTTTGATGATACTTTGGAAAGAATGTTGAAATGTACCTCTAGCTTTGTAGCAGAGAGAGGCTGTCAACTTGAGTGCCTTCCTCTCCCTCTTTTTCCACTGACACTCTCCCTCCCTCCCTCCCATCCTCTATCTCAGACCAGAGAGAAAAGGAGCGGGAGTTTCGTCTTGCGGAGCTTCGGCAGCAGAGAGCGGAGCATACTCAGAAGGGTCGTACGGGAGGAGGAGCTGGAGAGGTGGTCATGAGGAAGGTGGAGATGTCAGCTGATGGCTCCACCCTCAGCCAAGTCACCAAGACAGACCGCTTTGCCCAGTCTGGTAAGCCAATCATTCACCATGTATTAGGCTGACAACATGGCTGACATATTTGGGCAGTACACTATCCCGTATTTAACCGTGCATGATCTTCCCAAGTCAGATGAAATACTTCAAATGTATTTCTATGTTTGTGTGTCTAGGTGATGGCAGCAGGACAGCTCACAGCACCATCATGGAGGCCAGTTATGTGAAGAAAACAGACGGTGAGTCAGCACATCTGCCTCCTCCTAATTTAAATCAGCATTTTCATCATCGTCATCATTTGATTACTATCACTCTTTTTTTATCCATATATGGTGTTGTGTGGTCTCACCACCACCACCACCTCCCTGTGTTTTCTAGTGGGGACAGTTCAGTCCAAGTCCTACAGCTGCTCCTCCTCTACCTCCAGCAGCAGCTCCACCAGGAAAGTGGGCAGGTGAGCACTGAACCCATAGCGATACAATATAATACTGTGTTCTATTGAATTCTGTGTCTTTAACCCTCCTTCTCAGCAACCCCTATAGGATTGACTGACATTGTGTTGAACGGTCATTTACCCCTTCTCTCTCTTCCTTTCTTCTTCCATCCATCAGTGTGTTTGACCGCGAGGACGACTCGGCGTCCCGTGCTGCGGAGCGCCGGCAGGCAGAGAAGCGCAAGGAGCTGATGAGAGCCCAGACTCTGCCCAAGATGTCCGCTGCACAGTCCCGCAAAGCCATGATCGAGAAACTGGACAAGGAGAGCGGAGGGTGAGCATATAAATGACTAAGAATAGTAAAGAAGGAGAAAACGTCAATACTAGCATAAACCAATCCCCCTTCTTCAGGCCAGGAAATAAAGCAGTTGCCAAGGTGAACACAGTCCAGCGCTCAGCTAGCTGCATGGTGCCCAATGCCAACTCCATCAAACAGATGCTCCTGGACTGGTGCCGCGCCAAGACCCGCTCATACCAGGTGAGCCAACCCACAATGGCACCGTCCTGAGTGTCCAGATCTGAGGCATTCACACTTTAGTTCATCCTGGTATGAGGGTTAGGTCTTTTATATAACCCCTCTACTGCATGCAAAACATTCTGCCATGTGTTCTCTGTCAGCAATGCTGTGTTCTCTCACATACTCTGAAGTCTGTTGGGTGACCATTGGCTCATGCTTTGTGATTGAATAATTTCTCTCCTCCTCTCTTTCCCCCTGCAGAATGTGGACATCCAGAACTTCTCGTCCAGTTGGAGTGATGGCATGGCGTTCTGTGCCCTGGTCCATAACTTCTTCCCAGAGGCCTTTGACTACTCCTCTCTCACCCCTGCCAACCGCAGACACAACTTTGAGGTGGCCTTCAGCACTGCAGAGTGAGTACACACATACACAAATACTTACACTTGTAAACTGTACGTCATGCAGAAGCTCATAGATTTACTGAATGTCATGTCTCGGAGTATAACATTTCATCAGAACTTCAGACCTGGGATAAATGGAAGCTTCACTCTTGGCGTTGCCCCGTGGCCATTTACAGCAGAATGGACCAGGATCTGAGTGCACCATCTTCTAAACTTCCTCCGTCCCCAAGATCATCAATCGTCTGACCACCCCAAGGCTCTGTTGAACCACTGTAGGCTCTGTAGATCCACTGTAGCTGTCTAACCAACTCTTTGCCCACCCATTGAACTCAAAATCAGTCAAACATCTTGAGAACCCAAAGACAAACTACTTCCCTCGCCTTTCTCTTCCCAAAACCAACACACTCCTCTTTCTTGGAACAGATTGGTCCCTCTATTGGGTATGTTTGTTTGACCTCTGTAAGATCAACACTGAGCTGCCAGTCTATGGATTCCTCAGGCTCAGCAGTACAGGACCTCTGGGTTCTCACCACCCTCACCCTTGCTACCACCTAACTACCCATCCACGTACAGTAGTATGACTGTCTGCCTGAGGGAGGAAGAGAATGTGCATCCACAGAATTCAGCCTTTTGAATGCATCAGTTTCACCTGTTTTACTCAACTCACTGTGTGTCAAGGGGCCTACAGTGAGAGGGTTGTGATGAGCCTGGGCCCACTGCTCAGTTGTATCATTCCTCTCTCTCTCAGGTCAATCAAGTCAGCTTCTGGATCTACTACTACTATGTCCTGTACCTCTAAACCTCCACTCTCCATCCACTCTCTCCTCTCAGAGATGCTCTCCTCAGTAACCGCTGTGTGACGTGACCCTCCATCCACCAACCCTGAACTAAACCAGGAAACTCCTGAGACTGACCCCTTCCCAACAACCACCAGGTTACTACAGTACAGGAAGAGCACTCGACTGACTGCCTCCCAGACCCATCTCCTTCCCTCTCTCCTTTAATCTGTCCAGCTCCTCTTCCTCACTCTCTCTGTCACCTCTTCTTTTGTTGAGGTCATGTACTGTCAACCTTTGCCCTGTCACCCACCAGTGTCTGCTGAGTTCACCTGTTACGACCATGATGACGTAACCACCAGATTGTCAAACACGTGTTCCTCCTAGCTACCCCCACATCCCCTCTTTGTCACTCTGCTGCACTGTCACTCCTTTCCCTGGGCACCAACCTCACCCCCTCCTCCCCCACAACCAACCAGTGTGCCTCAACTGAACCCCTCTCACACACTCACCACCAGTGTGTTTCTCTTCTAGGTTCACCCTGTGGTCCATGTCTTTGTGATTGTAGAATTCTTGTTGTTTTTTCCTTGTCTCTTGTTTTTGTACTGGACAAAACAAAACCAATGTTCTATGGTTGATGTCCCTATACCCCCATGTCCAAGTCTTTTGTCTCAGTGCACAGAACAAACAAAACGGCGCCTGACGCTTCATTTTCCATTTTGTGTCTGCGTGTGTACTCGCCCATATGTGTCACGTTGTTCATGAAGCACGTCAACTCCTGGATATGTCTGTCAACACAGACAATGTAATGTTATGGTTTGTTTTTGTCTTTTCTCTCTCCCTCTCCACACCCTGGGTATTCCTCTTGTTTGGCTGCTCACTGCTTCTCTCTCTCTCATCCTCCTTCTTTCCTTCTGTCTGTTGACTTATATCTGTACCTTCTCGCTATATATTTTCTGCCTCTCTCTCTTCCTCCCTCTTCTTTCTCATACCCTCTCTCCCCCTGCTCCCTCTCCGGGTGCGGGTGCAGGAAGCTGGCTGATTGTCCCGAGCTGTTGGACGTGGAGGACATGGTGCGGATGCGTGAGCCGGATTGGAAGTGTGTGTACACGTACCTGCAGGAGTTCTACAGGGGCCTGGTGACCAAGGGCCTGGTTAAAACCAAAAACTCTTCCTAGAGTCACACCCCTAGGACCCCAAATGCACTCATGGTGAGAGAGGGAACAGGCCCACGGAGGAACCTCACGCTGGTGCTGGGGGTTTATGGAGTGGGATTGGTGTGAGTGGGAGATTCTCAATTGGGGAAAAGTCCATCCTTTACTCGACTCCTCCGTCCTCCTCTCGGCCGTCACCCGGAAACCGATAAGTAGTCGCCATATGTAGGAGAGTTTTAAAAAATTAATAGGTGAGGGGAGGAGTTTAATCCGCTCCTAGATTGCCTCCTCCGGCGGAGGGTACCGAAGTGTTTCCTGCACGGAAGAGTTTTGAAATCTACCTCATCCCCTTGAATCAGCCGTTTGCTCAGAGGAGAAAAGCATGCATACATTTAAAAACGAAACGCTACTTATATCTATAAACATTTATTTTTACCACTTTACACATGTATTTTGGGATTCCTCTGCTGTAAACTTAATCTTCCTGATGACGAGCTAGTCGAGGAGTCATTTCATACAAGCACATTGGTTTCTTCTCCTCGACTCCTATTCTCGAATACCTTTGACCTTTTTCAACAGGAGAGGATAGAGGACAGGATGCGAGGAATTGAGAAAACCCAATTGAGATTCTCCCAGTGTGTGACTGTGGGTGTAGGAGTTAATGTTGTGGAGTGGGGAGGTGAATGGCAGGATCAACAACAGTTCCACCGGAAATACCACTGGTTATTCATATTATGAGGAGAACAGTGAGTTATCCATTAATATAAACATGATCATTAACCTACAGGAAGTCATATGAAGTGTTGGAGTGTGTCAAGGTAGAGGTCAGAGTGAAGTTTTCTCCACCCTGTGAGCCTGGTGCTGGGGTCCAGAGGCCCAAACATGGACTGTGAGTGTGTGACTGCACTCAGAGCCAGGCTCCAGCCAGGCAAAGGGCCAACCATCAGCACTCCCCATCTGCAGAGCCACACTTTAAAAGGAGCTGCCACAACACTGGAGTGGAAACAGAGATTGGAAACAAAGTGGAAAGGAAAAAGAAATGTCAGACCTGTGGTGTGTGAAACATGTGTATCATCTCCTCTCATTTAGTGACTTCAGAATAGTTTTCTACTTAAAGCCTGGTCAGTTTATAACAGCCATCGCTGAATTTAGCTCTTCAGAATCGAAAACATTAAAGGGGAAACTTAGAGTTTTACAGTGTTGACATTTGTCTCTCTTTGAGGGGCTAGGTTACCATCTGGTGTTTTAGTAGTTGTGCTCACTCGGTCTCCCACCTTGCAGCTGTTTCCCAGAGCTCTCGCTCCCCTGCTCTCCCAGCTGGGCAGCTCGCACTGTTTTCACAGTCAGTCAGCTGCAGTACTGTCAGTGATGAGTAGTTTGTCAAGTGTGCCACCCTGTGGTTATAAGCATGCATTGCACATAGATTATTTTGTTTGGCTATTGGCAGAATGTGTGGAATGGTCTCTGTACACCTCCTAAATGTATGCCTATAATGCTTTTTTGAAACTAATTATTTGTAGAGGAGCTCCCTCGTGTCTGGTTAGTTTGGGTGGATAAAAAAGCTGTTATGAGAGCAGTTTGTGGAGAGAACATAATTTTATCCTTACCATCACTCTGTACATCTTTCTCCATCTCCCCACCGCTCCCTCTCTCCCTTTCTCTGTCTCACCATATGTCTCCGTCCCATAGGGAATGTGCCAACTGTATGCCCCTGTTGGAGGTAGAGGACATGATGATCATGGGGAGGAAGCCTGACTCCAAGTGTGTGTTCACCTATGTGCAGTCACTGGTCAATCACCTGCGCAAGCATGAGATGAAACTCGCCAAACTCCAGGGCACCAACCTCTGATCTGCTCACTGTGTATCTTCCCCCATCACACCCCTCTCCTGAGCCCTGGCCCTGAACACCATCCATGTCCCAAAAGACAGCAGCCCCGACTCTGAGTGAGGGGTGTTACTGATTTGCACATCTCTGATGGCCAACAGGGTGGGGAGTGTGTAGGTGTTGGCATCCGTCTTATGATTATCTTTGTGGCATGCCAGACAGATAAATTCCCTTCCTCTGAACACATTTGTTTAGGCTGTACGAACCTTCCCGTCTTAATAGAGCATCTTTAAGCTTTAATTGATATTTTATACTGATATTTAGTTGTACAGCCTATCAGTCACAAGGCAGTTCTATACATGGTTTGGAAGTCTGAAGATTTAGCACCAACAAAACCCTACATTAAATGTACATGAGATCGGAATTTTACTGTATTCCCTCACCCACATTAATGCCTACATTTTTTAGTTTTCTGTGACAATTGCAAGATGTTACTCAAGCTGTTGGCGATGATAAAGAAAAAAAATATGATATGAGGCATTGTTAATATTCCTTCAGTCCCCACTCTGGTACTGTTAAAGGTGTTACCAAATCTGCTAAACACCTCTATTTGAATTGTTTTAAATAGTGCTTGGTATGGAGGGATGTTAATTATTATTTGGTGGGTGCTTATATTTATCCTATTACACACACGTACAAGTATTTATTAATACGCATGTGTGAATTAGATTATTTTTTGCGTATCACAACTCTCCCTGAGACATCCTCAAGAAAGTGGGATCACGGCCAGGGTCTGGACCCTGGACCAATTAGGATTAAATGCCTTGCTCAAAGGATCAGACAGATTTTTCACCTTGTTGGCTCGAGGATTTGAACTACCGACCTTTCGGTTACAAGCCCAACACTCTAACCCAGGGATGGGCAACTCTAGTCCTCAGGGGCCGGAGTGGTGTCACTTTTTCTCCATCCCTATCAAACACAGCTCATTAAACTAACTGTATTATGTACTGAAGATCATGATTAGTTGATTATTGGAGTCAGGTGTGTTTGCTGAAGCAAAAGTGTGAAACCAATCAGGCTCCCAAGGAATGGAGTTGTCCATCCTTACGCTAACCACTAAGCTAGCTGCTGCCCGATGTTATTCTGTAGCTGGCATTATGAAATTGGCGGATCCGTCTATGCAGCACTAACGTAGCAGGTGTAAAGAAACGCCTGAGAAGGTTCTACAGAAACCAGAAGCATCTGGTTCAGGCTTTGTCTCTTCTCTGCTTTTCCCCTGAAAACCGTATGCTTCCAGGTTCTGCCGACCAACTGAAGGTGATGCAAAACCGATATCTGAATCTACAGACTCACTGAGGTTGAAGCCAAACTAGGTTGTGATAGTAGTTGTGAAACTATAATTGTGTATTTACACCACTCAGAATATTTACATAATTTTGGTCTGTGGAGAAACACCAGTGTTGAAAAGTAGGTTCCAAGTTCCTCTCAGACAGGTAAAATCACACATTGGTGTTTCTAGATTATCACACCTTTTCTCCTTGTCCTTGCCTCTGTTCGCTACATTGGGGTCTAAAAAAAATCTTGGCATGGGGTTGTCACATTCACACTGCCAGCATCAGCCCACCCAGCAAACACATAGAAACACACAGCTCTTTAATTATGCTTGGGTAACATTTTTGTTGGTGGTCATACCATATGCTTTGAAGTTTTGTTTCATGAGTCCATCTATGAAAACGTAAAGGCTATAGGTTGTTATAGTAATGTCAGTATTTGTGGGCTCCCGAGTGGCGCAAGGCACTGCTTCTCAGCTCTAGAGGTGTCACTACAGACCCTGATTCGATTCCAGGCTGTATCACAACCAGCCGTGATTGGGAGTCCCATAGGGCAGCGCACAATTGGCCCAGCGTCGTCCGGGTTTAGCCGTCATTATAAATAAGAATTTGTTCTTAACTGACTTGCCTGGTTAAATAAATATTTGAATATGAAAAGGTTTGTTGGAGGCCAACCAATCAAATGTATTTATAAAGCCCTTCTTACATCAACTGATGTACAGAAACCCAGCCTAAAACCCCAAACAGCAAGCAATGCAGGTGTAGAAGCAGAGTGGCTAGGAATAACTCCCTGGAAAGGCCGGAACCTAGAGGAACCAGCCAACTTCCCTTCTCTAAATTCTTGGGCCAAATGAAAGCTGGCTTTCAGCTCAGTTGATTATGACAGACAGGAGAATATTAATGATAAAGTCTGAATTCTAGCTAAATAAAAAATGTTTTATGGTTTCTTTATTGTTGCTTTTAGAACTGGTTTTGATTTATTTCACTAATTGAGACTAGAGAAATGTACTAAATCTAAATTGTCACGTTTCGTAAACAGGTGTCGACTAACAATGAAATGCTTACTTATGGGTCCTTTTCCAACAATGCAGAGTTTAGAAAATATGGTTATGACAATTTAATATTCCGCAACCAGAAAGTTTCCACAAACTAGTTCATCCTGTACATACATGCTTGGACACAGTCAATTCAATGTTTCTGTACACCACAATGAATGTGAATTAACAATTAAACCAATTTAAGAAACAGTGTGTCTTCTACTCTAACACTTTTTTTTCCTGTGTGTGCGCGCGCAATGGGAGTTTGATTTTAAGATGGACATTCTACAAATGGGACATCATACAAAAATATTGAAAGTTAAACTTTTTGTTTAACAATTGTCATCTCATCACTTGAATCCCCTTGTGTGCCTAAGCCCTACCCACCAGGACACGTTGCATCGGCCCCAAGCCAATCAGGAGATTTTACAGCCAGGGGCGTCATTCAGTTCCACAGCGGACAGGAAGTCAGACACACGAGAGAGATTATCAGAGGAGAGACCCCTTAAGACACTTGACACAGTGGTAAATCATACACATCACCTGAAATAAATGGACAAACGGAAGATACAAATTGTGTAACCTTTTCTGATGCTACAGAGAGACAGTTACCCCAAGTGCTGAACCAGGATCTGCTTGTCCCGTGTTCTGATCCCAAATAATTTTGTTATGAGCTACAGAAACAAACTGGTCATGGACCAGCACTGGAGGAGAATAACCCTGTCTGTCCAGGTCCACACAGACTGCAGACTCTTTACTGCTGTGAGGATTACAGGTCAGAGTGCTTGGCCTCTGCGTCAGAATCTGAGGAAGCGTTGTCTGCGGGGGCTGAAGAGGAGGGGGTTGCTTTGAAGGGGCTGTCCTTGGCGGGGGAGAAGCGAAACTCCTCTGGGACCTGGTCCTCAGGCTGAGCCTTCTTGTAGAAGCCCAACTTCTCCATCAGCTCGTTGATCTCAGAGCGGGTCATGTCAGACAGGGCAATCCGCTGAACAGGGCATATACATTTAGGTGAGACGCCTATCATCACAAGAGCTCTCTATTCTTCCACAAGCTGTAGCATGCACAGATGAGTTTGTCATACAATTTCTGTGCAGTAGTAGGCCCACCCTTTACATGCATGCATCTCTAGATAAGTAAGCCTGCAACATTTATGACCAATCTTTCATTAACCATTATAGTGCACTAGTGAGAACCTACACTAAATCATTAACACCAGAGATGTGTTAAAGGTACAGTAAAACGTCTGTTTCAGCAGCTCACTTACGTCCAGCTCTTCGTAGTAGTGGTTGAGGAGGACAAGCTCGGGGTCAGCCCCAGGGATGTGCTTCATTATCAGGTTATGGCTGGGATGGCATGAGTCAAGGGTTACAAACAGAGTCAAACAAGGAAATGCAATGCAAACACAGTTGACGGGTGTCTGACACCTCAGGCCAGGACAACTTCCTTCACGCATCAGTGCCCCTGCCTGCTGTCTGTCATCACACCAGCTAGTGAGGAAGTATGGTCATGTACAGCTTGGACTTAGTGCTCCAGCCTCCATACATGACAGGGAAATGCATGAAGCACTTCAGTTATGAGATCACTTCAGGAAAGTCTTACATGCTGGAGCTGTGACTGCTTCAGGACAGAAAGCTATCTGCAGGGTAAAGGTCTGGCTTTCTTTATGGCTATCAGCATATATATATATATATATATATATATATATATTAGGCTTCTGTCTGCAGAAATAGCTTTCAATTACTTGGTCAGATGACGAGTACAAATGTGTAGTAAGTTTAGCTGCTGTGTAACTTTGTTTTCGTTACTACATTTGGTAGCGCTTAACATCAAAGGGGCAGTTGCTACATTCATTTTTGGACTTATAAATCAATTATATATCCACCATCAATTATATGTCCACCATTGATTCTTGAAGAATATAACTTAAATAAATTAGCTTAGTTGAACTGTCGTACCCCATCAGAACCCAAAATCGAAGCTTGTTTTACTACAATGTTTGTAAACAAACACCGTTTAGCCTCAAAACATGGTTAAAACTATTATTTTGATATCATGGATGGTCAATGGAGGGTACATTTGATTGGTTACAGTTCTCTAGCCCCCTCCCTCAGCTTTTTATCAGAACAGTGGTGAGGTTACCTCTTATTGTTTCAACTGCGGATTGGCCCCTTACATAGTTTATAAAACAGTAAGGCTGTTAATGATTTATTCTGAGATGGTTAAATCAGTTAAACGTTGTCAACCAGTGCATGGCTTCCACATCACGGCAGAGGACCTACCTACCACACATCGGCTATCACAACTCTGCACGTCTGCCATCACCAAAATGAAAGGATACTAAAGAGGAATGTCCTGGGTCACAAAGGCTTTGACCTGAGGGGTTGAAGAGTTGATGGTTAGTGTAACTCTGCTTTGTTGAGCAGGCAGTGATATTTCTGAGCATTTCATCAATTGCAAAATAACAATAATACTGTACATATACAGAGAGGACTGTTGATAACAATAGGCCTACTTAAGCGCTTACCTCTCTCAGCCTGTTCAGCTGTCATCCACCGCAAGACTGAGAAAAAGATTAAGCAGGATAGTGGTTATAAATCCCACCAGGACAGGAGCAGGGCAGTGGGTGACTGACTGGGTATGATTCAGACCCAGGTGGTCCTCCTGACCCATTAGTACTGTAGGAGTCAGGACTATCACCAGATAAAGGGACTTATCGCACCATCTGGGCACAAGTGAAGCACTCACTGTCTGAAAAACATGTTGCCTCTTGTTGAGATACCATAGGCCTATACTATATTGTAGGCCCTATGTAAGAAAGAGTTCCAACTGGCGGCCGCGGATGGTTGAGCAAAAAATAAGCAATTTTATTTTCATTGTTGGACATAAAGGACTAAATCAGCTCCAAGTGATTTTAATTTGGGAAATCTGTTCCCAAGTATTCCCACGCATTATAGAGAGACATGATCGTCGTATACAATGTAAGAAAGGTTTCTAATTATTGTTAGTGAAATATATATGTTTGGGCTTCTTGCGGTCAATTTGCAGTCTACATATTATTTGTAATTATGTTATGGACCCCCAACCATCTGCTCAAGAAAAAAAGCCTTGGCTGAAACTAGTTGATGATCCCTGCCCTATGTAATGATATGTTGTTTAGCCCATGGGAGAGGGATGTGATTTGCACATCCATGGGTACATAGATATGTGGCCAAGCTTACAGCTCTGCTCTGAAATTCATTACTACCTGCTGATAGGTAGATATCCCACAGGTAAATGCCAACTTGACAACACATTTTTCACTCAAAGATCCTGGAAGGTGTGATGCACCCTGGATGATATGTTCTCACAATGAGAAGAATGTCTGAAAAGGGCATTGTTAGTCCACTGTAATTTGAGGTCTCATCTTGCAGCCACGTTGACGTAATTCACTGGCATTCTATTGTAACACAGAATGATTACAGAGAATAGCCTATCATTTAGTCCTATAAATGCCCATGAGTCTCAACCCATTAGAATAGTATAATGTGCAGTGGAATCACTATTGCAATTAATGTTATTTACCAAAATGTTTGATCAAAAGCCAATAACATGGATAGACACCCATAGGAGCAGATGCGAGGAGGGTTTAAACTTTTCATTCATTCATTTTCCTCCTCCCAAAAACCTACGCATGCGCACATAGGACAACAGTTAAGCTACCCAATATTTCCCTCAAAACGAATCAAAATGTATTGAGCTATACGTGTATCCAATAATACCAAAACATGATCCATAATTATATCGACAAATATGTTTATAAAAGCCTGCTTCTTATTCATTATTGTTATCTTAGGCTACTTGAAGTGGCTTTGTTTACGAATCTAATTGCAATTGCGTTAATATTCTTACTCAAGCCTACCTCCACCTTCGCTTTTGCGAGACCATCCAGTTTCTTCAGATCTACATCATAGGCCGACACACAGTTAAGGAAGCTGACGAAAAAGAAGAACCACATAATTTCCTCTGATTGCAGCACGTTGGGGAGATTCATGCTTTAGATCAGACGGTCTTGGTCGTTCGTGTCGCTCACCTATTCTGCAAACCTATCGTTACTTACAGTAGGCTATACTTGAATAGCAAGATGTAGCAGGCTAGCTGCGGTGATGTTCAACTATGTCATCTCCGGATCCTATGCCACGTCAAACGCTTTTCTGCTGCCTTTGGAGAGGGCGGGGGAATGAACGAACTGCTTCTTAAAGGCGCAATCTGTAATAGTTTCTGCTGTTAAATTGTTAAATTAATGATTGCCATAGGGCTGGCTAGGCTAAAATATATACCTATAATTTTCAAGAATATCAGTTTAGCAATTGTCGAACAGTTTCCCCATTCCTCATTTTTACAAACAAAAGTGTCATGGTCAGACTGTTGAAATTACTGATTGTACCTTAAAACAGAAGCTCGTTGGTAGATAAACAAGGTAGAGCTGGAAAACAGCCACCTCAGGTTGCACTGCACTGTGGCTACACTGCATGTGCCCTGGGATTAATTAGACGAATGTGTTTCGCTAAATATGATCTTGACGTTTTCATTTTAGGTTTGGTTGGTTTGATTGATAAAGTTATTGATATTTGTTTCTATTATTAGACTACATTCTGATGATGTATTAATAACACAGCTACATCAGTTAACATGATCCATCTATAATACTAGTATTACGGTATTATGCAAGTATTTCTAATACAATATCACAACATTATTATGGTAATTAGCTCAGTGATTGTAGACGATAAAGTAGACTCTAGCATTCCTCGGAGGAAACAGCTGTGTAGACTAACTGCTTTTTGGTCTACTTTGTGACAGAACCTTTTTGACAGTTTATCTAATTTAGTGTCAGGACCATATAATTAGGAATTAGAATACTTAACAAACTGAATAGGATCTCTATGGTCAGGACACTGTCAAACAATCCTCATTCTAAATAATAAATGGTCTGACACAGGGAAATTTGTGCCCTTTAAATCTGCAGGTACTTGGCTAAATCTTTTATTTGGTCAGCCCTGCGGGAGGCAGTCAGACCCGTAAAGAATGTCAAATGGCAAGGGGAGGGGGAGAGTTTCATGCAGTGACTTATTTCAGTACCCATGGCAACTAAGAGTATGTGAGCGGAGCAGAGAAAGGAGCGGAACGTGCCCAATTTGATTGAAGCGTTGATCGAGAGTCCCACAAAGGGGCTGGAGTCTCGGCCTTCTCGCCCGCTCCAATTTCGTAAGTAAGTCACCGCCTATTAGGCGCAATTTATAGACTATAATGATTTAATAAAACGAAATGTTGTTTAAATGCTGTACGCTTTATGTCCCCACCAGCCTATTGTGTCGCACTCACAAATGCTTCACAATTTATTTATTTGTAGGCTATAGCCTTGAAATAATATAGCCTAAATAATTTTCTCCTGACCAATTTACTGTTTATATGCTGTTTAATATGACATATAGGGTACTAGGAGGTAACTAGCCGCCTGGGGTAACTGCCTTCCCTCGTAATTCTCATTAAGACCACAAGATGTCACCAAATTATTTGCCCAACACTTTCCCTGGCTGCTCTTGCTCAACAACAAAATTCCTCTGCGTGATCACAACTTTTGGAGATATTTTTAAATTATTTTATGGTAAATGAATACGTTTTTTTTTACATTTTGAAAAAGTTTTAGATATATTCCAATGAAGTTAGAGCTATATATTTGTTTTAAATATATAAGTAGGAAAGCCTTAAGATAAATAATCCACTTGTTTTGAGCAAAAAATGTAGAAACGTTTTGAGTAAAGTATAGTTAGCTAACACATATTTGTACATCGCGCTCTTGACCTTATTTTAGCACCCAAAAAACGTAATACTTCCAGGTCAAATGTAATATGAATACCATTGTAAAGCACAATTTCTCCCCTTTACAGGAAGCGAAACCTACTGCGTGATAGGGAAAGGGGGAGATAAACTGTGTGGGAAATGGCTTTTTTCACCCGATCTGTCCAATTTACCACCTCTAAAATGTAAATAAAACACTATGAAGAGTTTATATAATGTGTCATTACATACCTATTTGAAGGTTTGTGTCGAATTTGAATCGCGTTTGTAGGGTGGCGCTAAAGTTACCTTCATAGGTAAACAGAGGCTGTTGCGGCTTTGAAAGTCATGATGGCTTGCAGTGATGACGCAAAAAATGAATGCATTCAGTTGTACAATTGACTAGGTATCCCCCCTGTCCCTGTCCCTGTCCCTTTCTTGTTTTTAATCTGCCAGAGAAGCACTACACCTGGTGGAGAGATGCTGTACGACATAGAATGAATTGCATTATGCTTGCTGTACATTACGTCATGACACGTCACAATTTAACGTACAGCGTCAGAGGGGTCCGTTTTTTCAACTTTTCTCTAATATTTTTGGGCCATTACCATGTCAATCAACGCTTGAGTAGAAACGTAGTTCACACCCCAGATTTTGATGCCAACACAGCTGGGGTAACTAGCATGGTTATGAATGTGTTTCTCCATGACATTTAGACAATGACTAGCCTGGTTAGTGCTAGTTTATGCTAACTTGCTAGCTAGCAACTTCACTAGCAGTAAATGCTAGCCATCTAGCTAGTTAGCATAAGCTGATAGGAGGGCTAGCTAGCAACATTACTACCAGATCGTCTGAGGTAAAATACATTAAAAAAGATAACGTAACTTAATTGCAGTTGTAAATGTTTCCACTAGTGCCTGATAGCTTTACAGTTAATGCTACTTTTTAGCCTTTTAGCTATTTCACACAGCATTTTACGTCATATAGCTAGATGGCTAGCTACATTTTTAAGAGACAGCTTTTCAGTTGGCATCTCTCCCGCTGTTTTTAGTCACAGGTGGGGGCTGGATTAGGAGTAAGTAGTGCAGAAGATGAGTTGTGCTCCAATTTTACTGAGTTATGAGTTATTGTTATTAAATGTTATATTCCAATGTTATTTCATGTTATTAGTTATATTCCATTATTTTATTAATTAAAAACAACTATTGAAAACATTTTGTCATTTTAAAGTGCTGGGATTTAAAATCTTATATTATTCAAATAATATTTGGTACAATTGTACATAATGGATTGTATGGAAAAAGACCAACAAAGAGAGAACAAGGTAAATTAATGTGCAGGTGAGTTAAAAAGAGGGACTTTACATTAAATCTCCTCATAGTACAGATATTAATAGTAACATGTGCGACACCATTTCCCCCCATATTTTATTTAAATAATTAAAATAAGACAACTAGGCTTAGCTTAGTATTACTTACTAAAGCATTTCTAAATAAAACAGATTAATTTGATTTTAACACACTTGTGTGAAACCCTACAGTATGCCATAATCTTCTACGGGGTAACTGGCACCCCCGTGTGTGTTACCTCGGTACTTAAAAAAAAGCCCCTTTTCTAAAAACAACATTTCATGAGATAACAAAAAAAGTGTAAACTGTAGCCATTTATTTCCCTTTATAGTTTATTTTCCTACGCATGACATTCATCCACATACCATGTTTTTTCCAAGCGTTGCTTTTTTGTGTCAGCAATTAGACATTGTTCTTAGGGGGTGGCTAGTTACCCCGTAGTACCCTAGCCTATTTGAAATTATGTTTGCTTCTTACATTCACTTTTTTCATGTTAATTAAAATCATTTTCATTCAAATCCCTATGGTTTGGTTTGAGTACTTAAAAACCAATTGGTAGGTCCAGGTAGTCACAAAAATAGATGGGTGTCGGTTAAATTTAGATTTTAATGAATGGAGCGAATTTGGAGCAGCAGTTTTTTTCCTGTGATTGCGGAGTGGTTTTAGTGGAGCAGCAGCAAAAGACATGGAGCGCCGCACCTAACCACTAAACTCTGCTCATATGCTCTGATGGTAACATAGGCTTTTGGTTCCAACATTTTAGCATTGTTGCTGAGGTTTTTCCTTTTGCAATGGCAGTCATGCCAGTGTTGGGCTCTTAGTGTTGGGCTCTATGTTGTCATAAGATGGTGTTATTGTCGCATGCTGTGGTTGAGAGCGAGATTGGTTCACTGAAACTGTGTTTGTTCTAATTTTAGGAAAGGATGACCACAGGAGATTGGTGGCACATTAATTGGGGAAGACAGGCTCGTGGTAACAGCTGGAGCGGAAAAGGTGGAATGATCTCAAATACCTCAATCACATGGTTTCCATCGATTTAATGCCATTCCATCTGCTCCGTTCTAGCCATTATTATGAGCAGGCCTCCCCTCAACAGCCTCCACTGAGGTCATCACATTATATTTTCATCACAAGATCCTTGTTAACTGCAGACACTATTTCAAACAAACAAGTACTTTGTGGAACTGACCCAGACCCATTCCCATCCACAACAATCAGTGGGGGAATTTCACTAACATTTGAAGTTTTACAGAGGTTTTACGCTGTCATTCAGGAGGTCATACAGTAGGTCCAAAATGGGCTACAGGAACCCTGGGATGTTGCTTAGGTAACTTTGGTGCTGTCAATCACAGTTTCAGAATGAGCCAGCTACCCAAGGAGATGTTTGTCAGGTACATACAATCATATGAGATTTGTCACGGTTGGGGGTCGACACTCCGGTGGTTGGTCACTTGAGGGTCTTGAGTTTTGTTTACCCGGTTTGTCAGGTAACGCGGGTATAGCCGAACCTACCCCAGTTGCTTTCGATCCGATTCCTTGTCCGCTCGTTGTCCGGTTTAGGTGTGAGACTTGGATAAGCAATAAGAACTGTTTCCAGGTATAAGTACTCAAGTTGCCTCTAGATTCTCTACCTTTGGTAACTTATATATATATATATATAGCTGGTCTGGTTCGACCAGGGTGTCCCTCTCCTTCCTCTGTAGGAGACTATTATAAATTAATCCCTTTGTAATAACTGTACTCAACGAGTCTTAGTTATAGTTTAGCATATCGCTTAACAATTAATTACACATTTATTTGTATTCAATCATCAAGCATCAACACAGCAATTCACATACACTTTTTATCCAGTAACAATAAATTCCTAACTTAAAACCTTTTGTGACTAGGGGGCAGTATTTTCATTTTTGGAAAAATAACGTTCCCGCAGTAAACCAGATATTTTGTCAGGACAAGATGCTAGAATATGCATATAATTGACAGCTTAGGATAGAAAACACTCTAATGTTTCCAAAACTGTAACAATATTGTCTGTGAGTATAACAGAACTGATGTTGCAGGCGAAAGCCTGAGAAAAATCCAATCCGGAAGTGCCTCATGTTTTGAAAGCGCTGCGTTCCAATGACTCCCTATTGAGCAGTGAATGGGCTCAACCAGATTACTCTTTCTCCGTATTCCCGAAGGTGTCTACAGCATTGTGACTAGTTTTACACATTTATGTTGAAGAATACCCGTAAGCGGCTACATTGCGCAAGTGGTCACCTGATGGCTCCCAGAGTGACTCTCGCGTAAAATACATAGGTAGCCATTATTCCAATCGATCCTACTGATAAACTAATTGTCCCGGTGGATATATTATCCAATAGATATTTGAAGAACACCTTGAGGATTGATTATAAACAACGTTTCCATGTTTCTGTCGATATTATGGAGCTAATTTGGAATATTTTTAGGCGTTTTCGTGACTGCAATTTCCGGGCAATTTCTCAGCCAAACATGAAGAACAAACGGAGCTATTTCGCCTACAAAAATAATATTTTTGGAAAAAAGGAACATTTGCTATCTAACTGGGAGTCTCGTGAGTGAAAACATCCGAAGCTCATCAAAGGTAAACGATTGAATTTGATTGCTTTTCTGATTTCCGTGACCAAGTTACCTGCTGCTAGCTGGACAAAATGCTATGCTAGGCTATCGATAAACTTACACAAATGCTTGTCTAGCTTTGGCTGTAAAGCATATTTTGAAAATCTGAGATGACAGGGTGATTAACAAAAGGCTAAGCTGTGTCTCAATATATTTCATATGTGATTTTCATGAATAGGAATATTTTCTAGGAATATTTATGTCCGTTGCGTTATGCTAATTAGTGTCAGTCGATGATTACGCTCCCGCATGCGGGATGGGGAGTCACTAACCCTATATCAGTTTATAACGTGTCTACATGCAAGTATATTTACCAGGTCGGTAGAGTAGAGCGTATAAACCGGCTTGGTCAGAGGTCTTTCTGAATTTAGGTATCAACTATGTCCCTTTGTAGGAACCCTATTGCTTATACTATAGTGAGTAGTATTGCCAACAATTCCCAAATCCAAAATTCTTGAACTGAGATTGAAACAATACTTGTTCAGTACTCGCTATTCCGCTCAGTGGAGACCGTGTCAGAGTCTACTTTGTGAAGAGCTCGAGCTTTCCGTAACCAGAGGTATTATAATCACAGGTTTACCAAGTAGATTTTAGTTCAGAATTGGTTCAGTAATAACCGATCTCACTTACACAGTAAAGCCGTAATAGGTAGTCCCAATTGGTTCTCTAAGAGAATTGGCTAGGTTGCAGTGCAGTAGCTCTGTCTGTAGATTTGATCACACTTTGCTTCTGACTCTCAGCCCCTTATATACAATTGCATTTTACTCTTTAACATTTTCAACATGTGATTGAGACACACAATTGTATCTAAGGCAAGCCACATTTTGTCCACGTGGTTTAGGACATACAAGTTATTTTATCATAAACCAAGTTCCGACATGAGCTCTACCCATTCTTTGTCAAATACCACAACCTCCTCTGTAGGTTGTTTCCCTTGCCTTATTTGGTCATCCTGTCTAGGAGATCCTTCCGCCAATTTTAACTATTTTGCTACAGATTAAAGGCATGATATGATATGAGAAGAGAAGAGAGGATATGGATAGGGCTATCCATTGTGGGTTTATATACTGAACAAAAATATGAATGCAACATGTAAATGTTGGTCCAATGTTTCAAGAGGTGAAATAAAAGATCCCAGAAATGTGCCATTTGCACAAAAATCACATTCCTCTCAAATTGTGTGCACAAATTTGTTTACATCCCTGTTAGTGAGCATTTCCCCTATGCCAAGATAATCCATCCACCTGACAGGTGTGGTATATGAAGAAGCTGATTAAACAGCATGATCATTACACAGGTGCACCTTGTGCTGGGGACAATAAAAGGCCACTCTAAAATGTGCCAGAGAATTGAATGTTAATTTCTCTACCAACATTGTTTTAGAGAATTTAGCAGTACGTCCAAACAGCCTCACAACCGCAGACCACATGTATGCCGTTGTGTGGGCAAGCGTTTTTTCTGATGTCAACATTGTGAACAGAGTGCCCCATGGTGGAGGTGGGGTTATGGCATGGGCAGATATAAGCTATGGACAATGAACACAATTGCATTTTATCGATGGCAATTTAAATGCACAGAAATATCGTAATGAGATCCTGAGGCCATTGTGAGGCCCATGTTTTTTTTAAGGTATCAGTGAATCAACAGATGCATATCTGTATTCCAGCCATGTGAAATCCAAATATTAGGGCCTAATTTATTTATTTCAATTGACTGATCTCATATATGAACCATAACTGAGTAAAATCTTTTAAATTGTTACATGTTGCATTTATATTTTTGTTCAGTATAGCTCATTAAGAGTGATAATTTCATTAATGGTGACACTGATGTTAGAATTCTGTTTTATAAAGGTTTATCTTAAACCTAGAGTTTATTTTGTGTCATTTTAGCTCAGTGCTTAATAGCTATTTGTCAGAGGAAATACACAGTGCTCATACATACAGATAGTGGGTAAACCTTTTAATGAATGTGACTAGGATACTGCCTCTGGTAGCCTAACTGAGAAACCCTTAGAAACACAAGTAGTGGACCATTGATAAATAATAGGCCACATCAGACAGTAAAAACCTAGGATGACTACTGAAGTAACAATATAACGTTTAAATGTGGAGGGGCGCGCTCCCCTGGAGTCGGTAAGGGATGCAGGTGTATTGGGCGCCTATAGCTTACTACGGCCCATGTACACTAGGGGGCGGCACCGCACGATGAAACACTGCTTCCCATTAGGTAGGTAGCCTATACAGGCGCCTGTGAGGGTACAGCATAGCTAGGGCACCCATGGCACGGATAGGACTGATTGTAATAAATGGTCAATAAGAAGTATTGAGGCACATTTATTCTACTGTTAATGTTCATGAAAGATTGGAAAGCCGCGCAAAGATGCACGTTCCACCTCGCCAAATTGCGCGACATTGAGCAACCTTCCCAGTTCCATTTCTGTAAATGGCCAGTCCACAAATCTAACCACTGTGCGGCGGTAAAGCTCCAATATATATAGTCTACTGTAGGCTGTCTGCTCGCTGACACTGACAGTGTGATCGAGGCGTAACTACTCATCATCAAAAGAACGTTGTGTATTCATAGAGTGCACGTTCGCGTACAGAACCGGCCGTATGAGTGTTCACAATTTGAAGGGCATAGGCTACCAAACAGTCCAAGGCACGTCGGTTTAATCGAAGCAGTATTTGCATTCCGTGAAAAGGTTGTTTTATCATTCAGAAGCTAACAAGCGCAACGGGTGAATATGAATGTACGCCTCGTTTGTTTATGAAATGTATCTTCCTCCGGTGAGCCTGAAAAATCGAAGCACCTCACTTGGCAGCGTACCTGTCCTCCACTCTGACATCGCCAGTGTGGAACGCGCTTGGATGTCGATAGTTATATTTGAAGAACAGGCAGGTCTGATATTATAAAAGTATCGTAACAGGGAAAAGCTATTTAAACCTCACCCTCTGACAAGCCTTAAACACAATAATAGCCCAGAACTATTCATCCTCGGGAGAGGTATGCGCTGAACAAGCATCAGACTATACTCAACTAACCAAGTCTTCATTCGGCGTCTGACAACATTTCATCTCTAATCTTTACTGAACAGGTGATGTAGTTATGTAATAACATATTAACTACTGTACTTATTGTAAAGACATGTCGTTGCATGACGCTGCCAATGTAGGCGACCTGAGCGCAACACTGAATCGAATCCTGATCATAATTTCTGATGATTTTATGTATTTAATCTGGTGTCCTTTGATTGTCACAGAGTTATTACATTGAATAAACATGATCACAACAAGCAGTCAAAACAAAAGCTTGCCCACTTGGTGGTGACATGCAATCTGAACAAACCCTGTCAGTGTTCTTGTTTACATTATCAAATCAAATGTATTTATAAAGCCCTTCTTACATCAGCTGATTATCAGTTTGAGTTGTCTTACTCAGAAAAGCAGTGCAAAGCACCATGGGTTGTTGGTACAAATCATGTTATGCTAATATGAATTGTATGTATTATAGTGCTCCCATTGTATTTACCCATATGCCACTGTACGAAAGCATGGCATCCATCCATACTCTGCTTCTCTATCATGTTACATTTTGCTCTGATTGAGTTACAGTTTCAGGAAGGGAAGAGAGAGGTTGGGGTTCAGATATAGGAATATAACCACTGAACACATGTGGGTAGATGAGAAGTCAGTAAGTAGTTTGCAGGGTGATTGTATCATAATGAAAACCTCCTAGGGCATTGTTATGTGGGGTGGGATTTGTGCAACTAGACTGGTGTTCCACCATGCATCAGTGTTTGTACACATTTGTACTAATTAACATGGCGTAACTCTTTTGATTGAAATAGGCACTAAACCCATATTCTGGTCATTATTTACGATCATGTTGTCACACACATTCACTGATGAAGACACACAGATGCCCTCTCTCTATCATTATCTCTTTAACACACACACACACACACACACACACACACACATGCTCTGAGATAAGATCTGAGACTGAGACACCAAATGAAACCAAAATTTTTTCTCTCAGAATGGCCTTGAAATAGGAGCAGAATTAGGCCACACAAGCGACTGGCTTCATTCAGTCATTGGTTGATTGGATTCCTGAATAAATCCATTTACACATTTACATCTCTTCAGTCAGTCACTTAATTTAAAACATTAGTACCAATGGATGTTGTATACACAAGTTAACTTGCCAAGATATCTGTGATATGCTAAAGCCCATAAGACTGAAGATAGGATCTCGTCTCAGAATGGCTTTTTTTCATTCAGTTTGGTCTATTTGGTAATTTCAACTATAACTTGCTGTAGATTTTAGTTGGACATTTTTCCTCTCTGGCAGAAAAACACATTGCAAACCCTGGTTATTGCAATTCTATTAGTTTGGCCTATGCCCTCTGGCATGATAAACTGGTGAACTCACAGAAATGTTTCACATTAGATGGATACAAAAATAAGTATTGACAACAGATTGATGTGGTTTCCTGCAGACATAAGGTTAGTTTTGATGCTAAAAAATGGATACATTCACTATATTTTGAAGTGATAATAACCCATGTATATGTCATTGTGTTGTTATAAGAGCATCTTTTTTATATATATACACTGCTCAAAAAATTAAGGGAACACTTAAACACCACAATGTAACTCCAAGTCAATCACACTTCTGTGAAATCAAACTGTCCACTTAGGAAGCAACACTGATTGACAATAAATTTCACATGCTGTTGTGCAAATGGAATAGACAACAGGTGGAAATTATAGGCAATTAGCAAGACACCCCCAATAAAGGAGTGGTTCTGCAGGTGGTGACCACAGACCACTTCTCAGTTCCTATGCTTCCTGGCTGATGTTTTGGTCACTTTTGAATGCTGGCGGTGCTTTCACTCTAGTGGTAGCATGAGACGGAGTCTACAACCCACACAAGTGGCTCAGGTAGTGCAGCTCATCCAGGATGGCACATCAATGCGAGCTGTGGCAAGAAGGTTTGCTGTGCCTGTCAGTGTAGTGTCCAGAGCATGGAGGCGCTACCAGGAGACAGGCCAGTACATCAGGAGACGTGGAGGAGGCCGTAGGAGGGCAACAACCCAGCAGCAGGACCGCTACCTCCGCCTTTGTGCAAGGAATGAGCAGGAGGAGCACTGCCAGAGCCCTGCAAAATGACCTCCAGCAGGCCACAAATGTGCATGTGTCTGCACAAACGGTCAGAAACAGACTCCGTGAGGGTGGTATGAGAGCCCGGCGTTCACAGGTGGGGGTTGTGCTTACAGCCCAACACCGTGCAGAACGTTTGGCATTTGCCAGAGAACACCAAGATTGGCAAATTCGCCACTGGCGCCCTGTGCTCTTCACAGATTAAAGCAGGTTCACACTGAGCACATGTGACAGACGTGACAGTCTGGAGACGCCGTGGAGAACGTTCTGCTGCCTGCAACATCCTCCAGCATGACCGGTTTGGCGGTGGGTCAGTCATGGTGTGGGGTGGCATTTCTTTGGGGGGCCGCACAGCCCTCCATGTGCTCGCCAGAGGTAGCCTGACTGCCATTAGGTACCCAGATGAGATCCTCAGACCCCTTGTGAGACCATATGCTGGTGCGGTTGGCCCTGGGTTCCTCCTAATGCAAGACAATGCTAGACCTCATGTGGCTGGAGTGTGTCAGCAGTTCCTGCAAGAGGAAGGCATTGATGCTATGGACTGGCCCGCCCGTTCCCCAGACCTGAATCCAATTGAGCACATCTGGGACATCATGTCTCGCTCCATCCACCAACGCCACGTTGCACCACAGACTGTCCAGGAGTTGGCGGATGCTTTAGTCCAGGTTTGGGAGGAGATCCCTCAGGAGACCATCCGCCACCTCATCGGGAGCATGCCCAGGCGTTGAAGGGAGGTGATACAAATCAAATCAAATCAAATGTATTTATATAGCCCTTCGTACATCAGCTGATATCTCAAAGTGCTGTACAGAAACCCAGCCTAAAATCCCAAACAGCAAGCAATGCAGGTGTAGAAGCACGGTGGCTAGGAAAAACTCCCTAGATAGGCCAAAACCTAGGAAGAAACCTAGAGAGGAACCAGGCTATGTGGGGTGGCCAGTCCTCTTCATGCTGTGCCGGGTGGAGATTATAACAGAACATGGCCAAGATGTTCAAATGTTCATAAATGACCAGCATGGTCAAATAATAATAATCACAGGCAGAACAGTTGAAACTGGAGCAGCAGCACGGCCAGGTGGACTGGGGACAGCAAGGAGTCATCATGTCAGGTAGTCCTGAGGCATGGTCCTAGGGCTCAGGTCCTCTGAGAGAGAGAAAGAAAGAGAGAAAGAGAGAATTAGAGAGAGCATACTTAAATTCACACAGGACACCGGATAGGACAGAAGAAGTACTCCAGATATACCAAACTGACCCTAGCCCCCTGACACATAAACTACTGCAGCATAAATACTGGAGGCTGAGACAGGAGGGGTCAGGAGACACTGTGGCCCCATCCGATGACACCCCCGGACAGGGCCAAACAGGAAGGATATAACCCCACCCACTTTGCCAAAGCACAGCCCCCACACCACTAGAGGGATATCTTCAACCACCAACTTACCATCCTGAGACAAGGCTGAGTATAGCCCACAAAGATCTCCGCCACGGCACAACCCAAGGGGGGGGCGCCAACCCAGACAGGAAGATCACATCAGTGACTCAACCCACTCAAGTGACGCACCCCTCCTAGGGACGGTATGAAAGAACCCTTGTAAGCCAGTGACTCAGCCCCTGTAATAGGGTTAGAGGCAGAGAATCCCAGTGGAAAGAGTTTCCCAGTGTTTTGTCCGAGTTTAAAAGTCGAAAGTTTGCAGCCATCCACTTCCTTATGTCTGAAACACATGCTTCTAGCGAGGGCAATTTTGGGGCTTCACCATGTTTCATTGAAATGTACAGCTGTGTGTCATCCGCATAGCAGTGAAAGTTAACATTATGTTTTCGAATGACATCCCCAAGAGGTAAAATATATAGCGAAAACAATAGTGGTCCTAAAACGGAACCTTGAGGAACACCAAAATTTACAGTTGATTTAGTGCTTTATACAGACACGTGGAGGTCACACACACTACTGAGCCTCATTTTGACTTGTTTTAAGGACATTACATCAAAGTTGGATCAGCTTGTAGTGTGGTTTTCCACTTTAATTTTGAGTGTGACTCCAAATCCAGACCTCCATGGGTTGATAAATTTGATTTCCATTGATAATTTTTGTGTGATTTTGTTGTCAGCACATTCAACTATGTAAAGAAAAAAGTATTTAATAAGAATATTTCATTCATTCAGATCTAGGATGTGTTATTTTAGTGATCCCTTTATTTTTTTGAGCAGTGTATATCGTAACTTCACAAAGGCATCTGCAATTCAAATAATCTATTTGCATTTCTATACCATGAATATGGTTATTGTACTGGATCTTATTGCTCTCAGACGCTTACACCCCTAGTGTCTCTTATCATCAGCCTGTTCGACTCCTTGGCTGGGTCCATGAAGCTCCTGCCAATAGCTCTCAATCCTACAGGCCTCTCATGGTCTCATTCTGCAGCTCACAGACTGAACAACCCTCAGAAGATAGCGACTTAGGCAAAGAGTGCTTTTTTTTGCCTGAAGAGAAAAAGATTCATTATTTGAGTGTGTCCTAATTTCTGTTAAAACAGAACCCAAAAGATCTCCTGAGTGGTACAGTGGGACAGTGGTCTAAGGCCTAAAGGCTGTGCCACTAGAGATCCTGGTTCGAGTCCAGGCTCTGTCACAGCAGGCTGTGACCGGGAGACCCATGGGGCGGCCCACAATTGGCCCAGTGTCGTCTGGGTTAGGGGAGGGTTTGGCCGGCAGGGAAGTTCCTTTCCCATTGCGCACCAACGACTGCTGTGGCGGGCTGGGCGCAATGCACGCTGACACGGTCGCCAGGTGTACGGTGCTTCCTCTGACACATTGGTGCTTCTGGGTTAAGTGGGCGTTGTGTCAAGAAGCAGTGCAGCTTGTCTGTGCTCTCTACCTTCGCTTCTCTCGAGCGGGAGTTGCAGCGATGGAACATGACTGTAACTACCAATTGGATACCACAAAATTGGGGAGAAAAAGGGGTAGAATAATAAATAATGTTTTTTTTTATTTTAAAACCAAAATATTGTACACCCATGCAATCATGCTCCTGTAACCACAGGCCCACCGGTTAAATTGTAGGCTGTTGGTCCCACAGTTCAGTCAGTGTCGAGATTATGAAGTCACCCCTCTTCGCACTCATCCACTCACACAAACCCAAAAGCATGTTGTGTTGTAGTATCCTCTGGCAAGGTCTTTTGAAGGGATTTCACATTTCTCATTAAAAAGATAGCAGCGGGCAGGACGGAACACTTGGGCATTTAATTGACTTTGCTTTGAGATTGCATAAGCCTTTAAATCGTCCAAATCCACAGGGCCTGTCTAATGTTCCAGTCATCCAAGCACAGCCGCCTTGTGTTCTGCCTCCACTGATTCTCCTTAATGACTGGAGCCCTTTTTGTTATGTTGTTACTCTCTGTACAATTTGTTGGATTCCGTCAGGTTACTGGCTCAGACATGGTGCCTCAGACATGCTGCCTCTGCAGAGAGATAGTCACCAAATCCTATTACCCAGACGTGAATTGTCCTTCACTGTTAACATCATAAGGAAAGTCTTCTACTACCCTGTTCAGCCAAAGTATACCAGCTTCTCAAAGCCACCTGAGGAGGGTTTCATCCATCGCTGTTATAGAATACCTACTCACTTTCACTTTACAGTCATGTGGAATAATGTTGGTTCAGGACTGCATGCAGTGGTTCTATGGTAGTTAGACTAGTTAAGTGAGATCGGTAGGGCCTGCGGTCTTGTGACAAAGGAGGATACACTGTTTCCATGACGAGGTGATCCTTTGTATTTGAGGTTTCTGGAAACCAAGGTTCGGGATGTGGGGGTGGTGGGTGGGGGGGATTTCTTCTGGGTCCCAGTTGCTCTAGGACCTTAAAGAGGTCTGTCTACAATTGTGGCAGCAGCAGGACATAATTTGTATCCCTGTGAGGAGGGACATATGGCCCTGGAGCGCGGCAGAGCAAATCAGCACGCTCTTCAGCTGTAATTTAAACCATTAACATGGAAGATGTGGGCTGAATGTGATCAGTCTTAACAATGCTGCCAGAGTCATTGACTTTAATGAAAATCTACAGAGAGACCACTGTTCAGGATATCAGCTATATTGTTTTGGTTTATGTTATGATAGGCTACATCAGAACGCATATAGGAAATATTAAGAAGCATGTAAACATCATGACAGATTTGCTATTATCAAATCATTCCGCTATTTCTCCCTGTAGAACGTGTTTGCAATGAGAAGTGGTTGCTGTCAGTCAGTGTAGTCTGTCTATTCAGGCCCATGTGTAGTTCTCAGGGAAGACATGTAGCTACAGTAGATAGCTAACCTTGTCCTGCTCATAATATAGTGTGCACTCTCCTTTCCCTTACACTATCAGTTGTTAGTCAGTCAGTGTGTTTCCTTTTTCCTAAATAATGATTTTCCTTTTTCCTAAATAATAATTTTCCTTTCTATTTATCCAGTAATTCTGTCCAGACCTCATCCCCCCAATCACTCCATTGGCTGCTGATACTGTAGTTATCTCTAGCTGTATGTGACAGCGGCCATCGGGACTGTGACACATTGACGTCACAGATAGCGACTGTGAGAGGGTTGGCTGAGAGGCACAATACAAGTGCACAGCACCAGTGTCACCTCAGAGTGTAGAGAGATAGAGAGGCAGAGAGTGAGCGTAGCCATCATTTTAGGTGTAGAATTAGATAGACAGGCAGAGTTAAATAGAGTGAATAGAAAATTACAGGGAAGAGGCAAAATATAGGAGAATAAATGAGAGAGGAACAGTGTGTGTGAGACGGAGACGAACAATGGCGGGAAAGGCTAAGGAGACGATGGAGAGAAAAAGGAGATAAGGAGTGGAAGTGAAGGGGATTATGTCATGGAGAATGACATAAAACCAGAGAGAGACAATGTGTATAAATAGGAAAGGAACAAACATGATATAGGCTACTGTGTATGGTTGAGAGACATAGGATGATATAGTCTAGCCTGCCTGACTCTCATACCCAGTCAGCGCTGCTCGTTTTGTACCCACCCTCTTTCACGTGCGCCGTATCACCAGCCACCCTCCTCCTCATTCCTCTACAAAAAAACACCATATATGGACTATAGACATGTGTCCAGGGACCAGGCTATTGGTCCACATAAACACCACCATGTTACCATGAATGTACAGCTCAGCGGGACATGTCACGTGAATTGGATTGACCTTCAAGGAGCTGTAGCTCTCATATCTGCTCTCTTCTAGAGGTAACGACTCGGGCTCCAGAATGTCATGTGACTTATTGTGAGACCAGATAATAATTGTTGTATGTTTTTGGTTTAAGAGACTTGTAAATATTAGTGGAGCCCTTCTTGTTTTCCTGTCTTATTTTTGATCATTTGCCTGCAGTTAAGATCTGGACTTATCTTACTATTACACTGCACTGCTATTTGCTCTGTGATATAGATACGGTATGGTGTCTGTACTTTCAGATAGACCTTATAAAGGGTGAGTGAATGTCGTGTTGGATAGATGCCCAATGGTCTTGGGAGTCAAGAGGTGCCCTCCTTTTTTCTCCTCGGCCAGTGAGAGAGATGGCGTCTCTCCTCCAGCCAGGCATCTCTCCTCATGTCTCTGTCTCCTGACCCCTGTGGTTGAGTGATGGAAATGGGAAGGGGCCCCAGACTGGCCCTGAGTCATGTCTCCCAGCCCCATGGTCACTCACAGGCCAGAGGCTGCATCATACTACAGGTTAGAGGTCTTCACGGTTCCAAAAACCTGGACCCGTTCTGAAAAGGATTTGTGGCTTTCCCCCACGACCCGATATGCATAATATATATTTTTTAAACGGACACCCGTTCCGAATGTAGCTGGGGACAATTGACCCGAGGACCTGTTCAGATAGAAATATAGAAAGAAACCTCAGACTGGGCACTGCCAGTGCCATCAATAAACTAGTGATATTGGTCTTTAAAAATTGCCTATAACAAATTACTAAAAATGATTTGTTGTGTTTCAATGTGTAGCATATTCAAAGGTTTATAGACTGGTGGTTTATTGTTTTTTTCCTTTCTAAAGCAATAATTCAGATTTGAGCACTAAATGCATCAGGGTACTACATGCAGATAGGCTATGGCATCTCCACTCTACAGTATATTTATATATTTTATAAATATAATGCTTCGGCCTCTCTACTCTACAGTATATTTATATATTTTATAAATATAATGCTTAGGCATCTCCACTCTACAGTATATTTATATATTTTATAAATATAATGCTTAGGCGGCTCTACTCTACAGTATATTTATATATTTTATAAATATAATGCTTAGGCCTCTCTACTCTACAGTATATTTATATATTTTATAAATATAATGCTTAGGCATCTCCACTCTACAGTATATTTATATATTTTATAAATATAATGCTTAGGCCTATCCTTAGAGACCGAGAGAAATATAGAGAAATGCCGGCGCCATGTTCCTATTATACAGATAGGCGTACAGAAGGGGGCTAATTCGTGAATTTTCTATCCGAATGTTTTTAATAAAGATCAGCATTATATTGTTAGATTAAAGGAGTAATTCTGGTAGATTAAAGGAGTAACTCTGGTAGATTAAAGGAGTAACTCTGGTAGGCCTGAAACATTCTTCCTCAATTGTCAGAGGGAGTTGGAGTGCCAGTGTGCACTGCCTTCACAGGCCTGCTGTAGCGAAACCTAATAATTGCTACACCACACCAAACCTTCCCAAAAGTTTCTTAACTTTATTAGAGTAATACCAAAAGTCAGTCAAGTCATTATTTATAGGCCTACCGGTAATTCCATTATATTGCGGCAAACATAACATTATAGTTGGAACTTCATTTGACCATAGAAAATGGCTCAACGGAATAAAACAAAACTCATATTTAAACTGAACAGGTTTAAACGTTCACGAAAGTTTTAAAGTTTTGAACAGGCTGGTATTGTAGCAATTGCCAACAAAGGCGAGTTCCTACCGTAGGCCTACCCAACAAAGGCGAGTTCCTACCGTAGGCCTACCCAACAAATGACAGCAATAGACTTTATTTTACAACAGGCCTACTATCTTAAACTAAAAACGGAGCATAAAATTAAAAATATTTAATTTAGCCAACAAAAATCTCTCAACAAAATGAAACAAAACACTCTTAGCATATTTAAAGAACTGGTTTAGATTCTTAAATAGGTCTAAACTAATAATAATGATACACAATAATAATAATAATGATAAAACAAATTATAATAAATACGAAAATAAATAAAAGTTTGAAAATTGTATCAAACCTAAATAGCGGGTTGCACACAGTCCATTTGGCCACGCCAACGTTCTTCTCACAGAGGACATTCCCCTTGTTGACTTCTTTTCACTATACACTTTCTTCACTAACTTTTGCTTTACTTCAATGAAAAAGGCCTCCATCCTCGCAATCAA